>NW_022103908.1:4752794-4784873 GCF_000313985.2 Echinops telfairi | reverse complement strand
TCTGGCTAGACCAGAGGATGTACACTGGTACAGATAGGAACTGGAAACACAGGGCATCCAGGGTGGACGATCCCCCTTCAGGACCAGTGGTGAGAGTGGCAATACTGGGACTGTAGAGGGAGAGTGAGTTGGAAATGGGGAACCGATTACAAGGATCTACATACAACCTCCTCCCTGGGGGATGGACAACAGAGAAGTGGGAGACGTCAGACAGGACAAGATATGACAAATAATAATTTATAAATTATCAAGGGTTCATGAGGGAGGGGGGAGCGGAGAGAGAGGGGAAAAATGAAGACCTGATGCCAGGGGCTTAGGTGGAGAGCAAATATTTTGAGAATGAGGGCAATGAATGTACAAATGTGCTTTACACAATGATGTATGTATGGATTGTGATAAGAAAAAGACAGTTCAAGAGAAAACTAAAAAATAATGTAATCAGTAAATTCATGAAAGATGAGCAAGGAAAAGCTAGTAGGCTTATGAGTAAATGACTCGTTTCACTAGTTATAAAATTTATGCAAAGTAAACCATAGCAAGATATCATATTTACATATTTGTAATATTTCCAAAGAATGAAATATCTCCTGTCCATGGTGAAGGAAAGTGTGTGTACTGTGCTGGTGAGAACGCATGAGCAAATGGATCCTGCGCCATCCTCATAATTATTCTCATGGTTAAGCCCATTGTTGCAGCCGCCGCATCTATAAGTCTTGCTGAAGGCCTTCCTTTTTTCACGGCCCCTCGACTTCACCAAGCACGATGTCACTTTCCAGGGACTGGGCTCTCCTGATAGATAACAAATCCAAAGTACAGGAGACTGAGTCTTGCCATCCTCGCTGTGTAGAAGCATTGTGGTGGCACTTGTTCCAAGACAGGTTTGTTTGTTCTTTCAGCAGTTCATGGCATTTGGAATCTTCTTCGCTGGTGCCCAAATTCAAATACATCAGCTGTACTTCTCTCAAAAACTCACTGCCACCAAGTCGCATGCTAACTCACAGCGACCCTAAAGGACAAGGCAGAACTACCCCCTGTGAGTTTCCAAGACGGTAACTCTTTATAGGAGTAGAAAGCCTCATCTTTCTCTCACGGAGTGGCTGGTGGTTTCAAACTGCTGACCTTGGAGTTAGCAGCCCAACGTGTAACCACTTGGCCAATAGGGCGCCTTCTATTCTTCCTCAATCTTCCTTATTCAATGTCCATTGAATAAATGGACAGTATGCATAGCCTTTTTCCCAGCAATTTCACTAGGAATTCCATTTATCAAACTAAAAATTATGCCCAGGAATTTTTGTAGGAATTCCAACTCTACAGGTCTGTCCTACAATAATACAAGCCTACAAAAGTATGTGTGCCTATCTATTTATATCTATCTATATTCACAGATGCTCACTAAAATGGTTTTTATAATAGCTAAAAATTGAGGAGAAACTTTAAATCAACAGGAAAATGGTTGCTTCAGTTACAGAATATCCATCCAATGGGAATTCATGGAGCAGTAAAAAAAAATCAACAAGCACTGGCATTGCAAACGCATGGTGTGGTCATATTCAAACTCATTGCCATCAAGTCAATGCAGACTCCTTGGGTGCCTACCAGAGAGAACTGCCTCTGTGGTGTTCCAAGGCTGTGAATCTTCATGAGAGCAGAAAGCCTCACTGTCTCCCTCAGAGTGATTGCTGGCTTTGAACTGCCAACCTTGTGGATAGCAGCCCAACTCGTCGCCAGCTGGACCACCAGGGCCCCTTGAACAATGTTAGAATAATGCAAAGACACACTTGGTGGTGGCTTCACGGATGGGGGGAAGGTGACTAGAGAAGAAAAGGGAAAGAGTTACTTCTGTGTCTACACGTAGGAAGAAAATAAAGAAATTTAGGTTAACAGCAGTTTTGCCTTTTTGTTTTCTTACATTTAAGGTACTTTTGTATTCAGAAAAAAACATTCACCTCGAAAATATAATTCTTGAAGGGTGAACAATAAAGACGACATACTTGAGGCAGGAAGGTAATTTAGGAGACTTTAAATGACCTTAGGAAAGACTCAAGGTCGAGACAAGGGGCTGAGAAGGGAGGAGTTGTGACGACGGCATGGACAATGGGACTTAAGAGGAGAATCTGGCTGACAAGGTTTTCGGGTTCCCAACTCCTGGTCCAATGCTCTTTCAGATGATCTTCCTAAAGGCCCATAAAAGGGGTGCCATTTTCCCATCACATTGTCCTCAAACTGAGGCAGTCAAGTAATATCACATGGGACACCCCTCTGACTGGAGGGCACACACAGAGCACACTTACTGCAAACACAAAACCCAGGCTTCCCAGTTCCAGCGAAGGCAAGGATTTCAGTTCTGAACTCCCACTTACATGCTTCCACAGGAGACCAGAAGAAAGCATGATCATCTTTGCCAAGGGACCCGTGGGCAGTTCTTTGCAGCCTGGTGACCTGAAGGTGGTGGTCCATTACAAAAGCCTGCACCTTGGGGACCAGCAAGCTACTCTGTCTCTGAGGAAGACAGGTGTTCCTTCATTCACCCCGCCTAAACCCGAGCTGTGTGATGTGTACACAGCACATCCTGAAGTCTTCCGGTTCCTGCTCCCTAAGTCCTGCTCATCAAGGTCAAATTTCACCTACTCCGAATTTCCTCCTAATTGAGCAATGTTTCAATCTAATCATTGCAGATCTCACTGTTTGTGGTCACTTCTAGGCCTTTGGACCAGCCTGCTTACATGCATAATTGACCAAAGAGTCTGGAGTAAGTGATGTCACACTGGTGGCTGCAAATTTCATGTGGGCCACCGCTCTGAAGGCCGTACTTTTCATTTGATTACTCAGGCACAGATGTTTAAACCTCTTTTTAAAATATGGTGCAAACTTTTCACCTTTAGTTCTTGCTGTGTAACTTGGAAAGTTTATGTTTATCAAACTAGAGAGGCTGAACAGATACAGCAGAATATTTTTAGAGCATTTCTATAAAACACATCCAATGTGTTCTATAGAACACATCCAATAATTATGGAAGTTTTCATTTGTTGAATAAAGGAATAACTTTGTTTGGCGCCTCTGGGTTGTGCAAATGGCTAACACACTCTTCTGGTAACTGAGAGGTTGGTGGTTTGAGTCTGCCCAGAGGCACTTCCCAAGAAATGCCTGATAATCTACTTCCACAAAACCGGCCATTGAGAATTCTTTGAAGAACAATTCTAACTCTGACACAAATGTGGTTGCCATGAGACTGAGCTGACTCATTGAACCATTTGCCTACCCCCCCAGCCCCCACCCCCCACCTTTGGCTCTTTGAAACATCCAAGTCCAATGGTATACTATCATTTTGTTTAATTCTACTGTTTTTAATTTTATGGATCGATAGAGTGCTACAGATAGCATTTTGTAGAAAACAAGCTTGCATGAAATTTAAAATATATCGGCGCGCTGAAGTGATAGGATAGAAGATATATGTAAGACATCTCTTTCTTTTTCTTTCAGTAAGATTTGACAAGCGTTCTGATTTGTAAATTGTTACGTGTCCATATCCACATCGCTGAGAAGTTGCATATTGGCTTACAGACACACAATGACAGCAGTCCTGTTTTGCTCCTATAATGCAATAGAAAACCATTTGGCTTGTACAATTAAGATAATCGAGTTACGCCGCAGACCTAATGTCTTATTATGAATGTGAGTGATTTCTGTCAGGTGTCACATGGAAGAAAATATGATTTTTCCTGTCTCTTGACAGGAGGTAATTTGTAAATTCTGGAGCTGAATGGCTTTGCTTGAGAAGAAATTCTGACATCGCTGTGTGCGTGGGGCTAGTACCTCTTTGCACATGAGACAGCTGATATGATTTACTGGTAGCATTTTGAAGCAGGAGCCTGTAACTGGTTGAAAGTCGAAAGTCCAATCAATTAGTTCATTTCCTCCCTTGATCTCAGCCCCTGACTCTGGACTGAAGCTGTATATGCATGTTGGGAATAAAGAAATGATTTCTAACTCAGTCTCCCTGTTACCTTGTTTTTGCGGCACTCAATTCATTCCAGTTCTCTTGCACTCTCTCGCTCACACACAACCAGATGGGAATCATGATAACAGGGACGTGAAGTAATGTTTACAGAACATCTTGGTTTGCCTTCACATAACAAGCACAGCCAGGCATAATGGTGGGCACCTGTCCATTACAAAATATGCCGAGCCTGACCCTGACGCCAGTGTTGAGTAGCAAACCACAAGAAAAAGAACAAATTGCTCTTCAATTTTCTTTGAACTCTCTCTCTTTTAGGCCCATAGACCTTGGCTTATTTTCACTTACATGAGATGACATCTGAAATTCCTAGTCATATTTCTTGCTTTCAATCTTTTGCTTTATTTTGTTTTCTACAAAAACACTAACTGTAGCACTCTGGCAATCCAGAAAATAAAATAAAAAAACCACAGAATTTTTAAAATACCAAGTGTTTTTACCAATGGAATTTATTTTACTTTAAATATATATATAGTTACGTACTTTATAACTATACAGGTTACAACGGAATCCTGGTGACATTGTGGTTCTGAGTTGGGCTGCTAACCCCAAGGTCAGCAGTTTGAAACCACCAGCTGCTCTAAGGGAGAAAGACGAGGCTTTCTACTCCCATAAAGAGTTTCAGTCTCAGAAACCCACAGGGGCTGTGTTACCTTCTCCTATAGGGTCACTATGAGTCGGGATCAGTTTGATTTGGATATAGGTGACAAAATATGTGCCATTGCTCCGACCTTGAAGACCGCTCTCTTTTTACATCAGCAGTACACATGATGGGAGCTGGAGGAGCGGCCTCCGTGCTGTCACGGACTCATTCCTCCTTCCTTGCATTCTTCAGGTGACCACGAGTTCTACTTCAGCACCTCAGAACCCACCTCACTGTTCAGCTCAGCCAGAGTTTTGAACAAATGGCTTCACCCGAGTTTGACGTCCTGCTAGCAATTTGCATTTCCACTCCACATGGTTGTCATGCACACATAAGAAACATCTGGGGGTCCTGTTAGAATGTAGAGTCTAATTCAGTATCTCTAGGGTGAAAGCTCATTTCTCACCAGGAGGTGAACAGAAACGAACTGGTTCGAAGCCCTTGTTTCAGCTGATTTAAAAGTTTCTCGATCGACTGTTAATTACAAGTGGAGACTATGCAGGGCAGGTTTCCTAAACAAATTTCAACCTTGAGAACTGCTACTCAATCATTTCAAAAAATTATCTTTGAACAAATGACATCCATAAATATGACTACCTAATCGTTAAGCTCAATCTAAAGCTGGAGTGGAGAACACGGGGACCCTGGGCAGCTGAAGGCCCACGAAGTCACCAATACCAGCTCACATCACACGCCTCCCCCAAGAGAAGCCGTTCCAGACACTCCACACTCCCGGCCACTGACTCACGGCAACCCGAGCGGGCAGGGGAGAAGGGCCCCAGGCTTCTGAGACGGTCACTCTTCAAAGGAGTAGAAAGCTTCATCTTTCTCCCCAGAGTGGGAGGTGGCTTTCAACTGCTGACCTTGTGGTCAACGGGCCCCCATGTAACCACTACGCCACCAGAGCGCCTGATTGTGGTTGTGAGGTGCCATGGAGCCGACTCCAACCCATAGCGACCCTGTGCACAACAGAACCCCACACTGCCTGCTCCTAAGCTATTCTCACAGGGTTCCTAAGCCTGAGGCCCTGGCTGCAGCCACCGTGGCAATCCATCTCTTTGAAGGTCTTCCTTTTTTCCCCTGCTGCCAAGCATGATATCCTTCTCCAGGGACTGGTGTCTCCTGACACTGTGTCCAAGTCTGTAAGACAAAATCCCTCCATCCTGGTCTCTAAGGAGCACTCTGAGCATATGTCCTTTCAGCAGTCCATGGTACTTTCAATATTCTTCTCCAGCACCACAATTTAAAGACACGGATTCTTCTTCTGCCTTCCTTATTCAATGTCCAACTTTCCCATGCATATGAGGCAATGGAAAATACCATGGCTGGGGTCAGGCACACCTCAGTCCTCCAAGTAACATCCTTGCTTTTCAAAACTGTAACGAGGTCTTCTGTAGCAGACTTACCATTGGGTTCCTGTGTAGGGGTGAGCTAATCAAATGTTTCACCAGTATGGCTCTTGAATGATGTTAAAATATCCAAATGGCCCTCGCTAGAAAAAAGGTTCCCCGCCCTGGCAAGGAAAAATATTTTAAATGTAAACGAATAGCTAATAATCTTTGGTTTGCATGTGATTGCCTGAAGGATATGTCAGCGATTTCTCTTCTTAAATAGTCTAAACTTTTTTGCTTGGGGCCAGGCTGGTCATGAGAGAGAGGCAGCCTGGGTCTCATGTACTGTTTCTGACCACAGCTGACATCAGCCTACCTTTCCAGATCAAATGGTAAGGCACACTCAAAGGGTTAGGGGCAATTTGGAAAGCTCCCTCTAGCCACCAGTTTGCCTCTTGCAGGTTCTCAGAAGCTGTTTTTAGGACCTATTCCTCATGTTCTGTTGGTTTCATAGTCTCTTGCCGCCTTTGTGCTAGGCCAGTGGTTCTCAACCTGTGGGTCGCGACCCCTTTGAGGGTTGAACGACCCTTTCACAGGGATCGCTCCATTCATAACAGTAACAAGATTATAGTTAGGAAGTAGCAACGAAAATCATTTGATTGCTGGGGGTCCCCACAACATGAGGAACTGTGTTAGAGGGTCGCGGCCTTAGGAAGGTTGAGAACCCCTGTGTTAGGCACATCAGACTTAATGGAGGAAACCTGTCCATCACAAAAATGCCAAGCCTGGCCCTGGGGTCAGGGATGACCTCAAACGTTGAGTAAGAAGAATGTTAACAATCGAAGAATTGGGAAAGACCTTTTCTTGTCCGGAGCGTAACCGAGAATGTGGTTGGCCTTGAAAAACTACACATTCCTCCTCCTCGTCGTTCCTGAAGGGAAGCTGCCCAGATTTTCCACATTATGCACACGATTTGGAAAGGGGGCGGAAAAAGCAAATAAGGCAGATGGCTTACATCTTTGATAAATAAATAAATAAAAGGAGAGGCAATGGCTTAAATTCAGCTGTCATTCTCTTCTATGACCTTTGTCTTCTTCCCAGGGCAAACTTTGGTCAATCTGGGGACATGGTGTTTCTGAAAGGCTTTTAGGAGCATCCACGTTCAAATTTCTTTTATATTAAACCATTTTTAGTGTGACAAAGATGCCTCCTCCCACTCCAATCCCCAGCAGCCCCGTTCACGAACTACAAAAGCCATTTCTTAGTTGGACCCAGAAAACTGTAGCTATGCGCTTTATTCATCGGATGTTTGTAATACGCAGGACCAAACACGTGGCGTTCTTTCAGTTAGCCATAAGAAGGGGGAGGGGTGATGACGCTGCTTTGCCTGAACAGAGTGGTTCCTCAGTTCATTTCCTAAAGCCTTCTGTCAGAACAAGCTGGCTCTTAGGGGAAGACAGAACTAACTGCCCACAGCCATCGGCAACCATCTGCTCCTCTTTACAAACAGGCCTGAGCATCTCCACACACGCCCCTCTGGGTCTCTGTGGTGTCGACTGCAGGTGGACAGGCCCAGGAGGGCTCACCCAGAGAGGGAGCGGCTGCAGTTCAATGGATGCGTGCAAGACGACCTTTATAAGGAGTCTGGCAGAGCGGCTTTGTTTTCTGGCCTCCTCTGATCCCCCACGCTTCTCTTCTGTTCTCGATGCTGACGGTGGCTCACCGTCTGTCCTACACCCGGTCAGGGCCGTCTGTGCGCTGTCACAGGTGTGTCACAGGGGAAGAGCACGCTTGCGTACAGTTCTCGCATTTCTTTTTCAAGGACGTCAACGAGCAACGACACTTCCATCTTTGTTTCCTTGCCTCGTTTCAACCTTCTCCGACTGGGAAGGTACACCTGAACGCCCAGAACATTCGCTCCAACGGGACCACACAGGGAGCCTCTAGGTCAGAGCTAGAAGGAAGGAGTTCGGGACAGAAGGACATTTGGTGCTCATTCCTTTCAGTAATGTACTGCAAGATTTTCTTTTCACTTCATCGCTCTCTTTTGGCTATGCCACCTCTAGGTTCCATGGGAACAAAAGATGAATTCTAATTTCCAATTATTTTCTTGTGGTTTTTTTTTTCATTAAAGATTGTAAAATACATATGAAATCGGCCAGGAGGGCGAATTACTGTGTGTGGGTAAGGAGGATGCACAGACTTAAAACAGTAGTCTGAGCGATAGAGGCCGCTCACGTGGTCCTCTTATTTAATTCCTTCATCCCCACCCCCCACCCCCAGAGGAGACACAAAGGCTCAGAGTAGTGGTTTGTCTATAATTACACAGCAAGCAAAGTTAAAACCAGGAGCACAGCTCCTGCTGACTATTCTATCCACGGGTGTAGAAACTGAATTTGCCAACTTACTGGATATGTAACCAAATGCAAACGCTACTGCCATCCAGTTGATGCTGACTGAGAACAGCCCTCTGCCCCGGAGGGTTTCTCAGACTGTAACTCTCTTCCGGGGCAGAAAGACACATCTTTTTCCCGAAGCGGGGCTGGTGGTTTCAAACTGCTGACCTTGTGGTTAGCAGCCCACTCACGGCCACTACACCACCATGACAGTGGCCATTTAAAAGTTCTCATGAGGTTTGGTTGATTGCTGAGAGCGTCAAACAATATCAGATGTTTCATGCATGTTTTGAAATATTCTTATAGGATGATAAAAAGTGTGTATGTAAGATTTTTGCTCGATTTAACATTCCCAGAGTCATAAATATATGGTTTGGCTCTGTTTTTTATAAGTATCTTCAAACTCTATAGCTAGCATATAGATTGTGGTAGAGAAATCAAAGAGTGTCCTAAGGTATCTTACTTCCAATAGCTATAAGATTGAGCTTAATTAGGTAAAGTAGAATATGCATCTGGGAAATTCTAGCTAAAGAATATGAAACAGATGGAAAACAGAAAACAAATCAAATTCACTATTTTCAAACCCCAATTGCTTTGGCACTTAAGTATCTGTATTTGATTTGTGTTTGTCTAAAATACTTACCTTGAGCATTGTTGGATTGTCCTTCAAAAAGGTATGTTGAAATCCTAACCCCTGTACTTTAAAAAAAAATCATTTTATTAAGGGCTCATACAACTCTTATCACAATCCATACATACATCAATTGTGTAAAGCACATTTGTACATTCGTTGCCCTCATCATTCTTAAAACATTTTCTCTCCACTTAAGCCCCCGGCAATAGGTCCTCATTTTCCCCTCCCTCCCCCTCCCCCTTCCCTCATGAGCCCTTGATAATTTATAAATTATTATTTTGTCATATCTTGCCCTGTCCTACGTCTCCCTTCACCCACTTTTCTGTTGTCCGTCCCCCAGGGAGGAGGTCACATATAGCTCCTTGTAATCGGTTCCCTCTTTCCAACCCACTCTCCCTCTACCCTCCCAGTATCGCCACTCTCACCACTGGTCCTGAAGGGATCATTGGCCCTGGATTCCCTATGTTTCCAGTTCCTATCTGTACCAGTGTACATCCTCTGGTCTAGCCAGACTTGCAAGTAGAATTCGGATCATGATAGTGGGGCGGGGAGGAAGCATTTAGGAGCCAGAGGAAAGTTTTATTTTTCATCGTTGCTACAACCTCTGTACTTGTTGATGTGACCTGTTTAGAAATAGAATCTTTGAAGATATTATCAATTAGGTTAAAATAGCTCATACTGAAGTGCAATGTATTCTAATCCTCTATGGCCAGTGTCCATATAAAAGAGAAGCTACAGAGAGACAGGAAAAAGGGGGAAGTTGGCCATGTGAAACGAAGCTTGAAGCTCTGTGCATTCAGAACGACAGAAAGTAGGGAGGAGACACGGAACAGTCTCTTTCTCAGGGCCTTCAGAAGGACACAGCACAACTGTTGCCATGCTGTGGCTTCCTAGATTCAAGAACGGTCAAACAGTACATTTATGCTTTTATAGGTATGCGGTATCTGTGTGTGTGTATGCACGCATACATGTGATATGTGTCTATCTGTGTACACGTGTTTATCAGCTGAAAGAAACCATAGGAGATTAAAGCCATTGTTGTGAAGTATATTCCAACACAAAGTACAACGATCTAGGACAGAGTGGAACTCCCCCATGGGGTTTCCAAGGCCGTAGTCTTTATAAAAACAGACTCCTGCATCTTTCCCCCAAGGAGCTGCTGAGTTCAGCTAGCAGATGAGTGCTTAACCACTGCACTACTAGGACTCCATTTCGGAGACTAGTAACATTGTCTAAGTGATCATAGTTTCTGAAAAAAATTATTGAAATTTTTATCATCAACTTCCTAAAAGATATAATCACTACATTCAGACCTCCGAAATTTAATGCTGTAGCTTTCTCTCCGCATCCTTCATAATAGCCCATGTGACTGGGCTGTGTGAAATTATATTTTTTAAAGTTATCTCTGTAAGATTTACATACTTTGTAGGAGATGCTGCTAGAATAATTATCAGAAGTCATGGGTTAGGTGGAATCAATTAATTTTCAAATGTAGCAGGCACACCCTCTCCACATATTCATTCTACGAAGTATGCTAAAAGTTGATTTGTTATGATGGTCAGTTTGGTGAGAAATGGGAGCAACTCTTACTGCATAAGCTCCGACCACTACTAAGCTTCATACCCTATTCAAACCCTAGATGTTAAACTTCTTAGATGTCTTTACTAGTTGTCTTTGTTACCTAGTAACTTCTGTAACATCCGATTGCATCAAGGGGGATGATTATACCAAACCACCGACTCTTAGGACCTAATCAAGCCAACACCTATTCACAGGGAATACAATTCACACCACGAAAGTTATCCATTTTTATGTATAAACATCTGCTAGTTGTGGACTTTATATAGTCACTTACTATTCTCAACCAGTTTAGGCCAATTGAGTTACTAGCGAATTTCAAATATAACTTAGTTCTCAGATCCCAAATAAGAGTGCTAGTGAGACAAAATGCTTTTGGAGACGAGCCAGTCGGTGCGCTATGTAGCAACGATGAAAAATACAACTTTCCTACAAGCATTTCCTAAATGCTTCCTCCATGGCCCCACTATCATGATCCCAATCCGACCTTGCAAGTCTGGCTAGACCAGAGGAAGTACACTGGTACAGATGGGAACTGGAAATCCAGGGAATCCAGGCCGGATGATCCCTTCAGGACCAGTGGTGTGAGTGGCGATACTGGGAGGGTAGAGGGAGAGTGGGTTGGAAAGAGGGAACCGGTTATAAGGAATTATATGTGACCTCCTCCCTGGGGGAAGGACAACAGAAAAGTGGGTGAAGGGAGACGTAGGACAGGGCAAGATATGACAAATAATAATTTATAAATTATCAAGGGCTCATGAGGGAGGAGGGAGCGGGGAGGGAGGGGGGAAAATGAGGACCTATTGCCGGGGGCTTAAGTGGAGAGCAAATGTTTTGAGAATGATGAGGGCAACGAATGTACAAATGTACTTTACACAATTGATGTATGTATGGATTGTGATAAGAGTTGTATGAGCCCCCAATAAAATGATTTAAAAATAATAAATAAATAAAGTGGAAGAATATGAGGTGTCTTAGCAATGATGGTTAAATTGTTGTTTAATTTTTAGTAGTGTTGTTCTAACATAGTACTATTTAAATGATAGAGTAATTGAGTTAAATTGTCTAAGGGATGTTTATTTTCTGGTAATATGTGAATTTATGTAATGATAGTGTACAGTTTTCAGTAGGAGTTAACTGCAATTTTTCTTCAAATCACATTGTTTTCTAATTAGTCTATTGATTTAAAAGAATACCCTGTAGCTAATTACAGGTAGGAAATAATTATATCACATAATTATTTTCATTAAGTGTTGGTTTTTGTCTCAGATCAAGCACAACAATAAGCTTCTTAGCAACATCCTTCCTGTGGTTAAGAAAACTTTGTTATAATGAGAGGAAGAGATGAAAAAATTTTATATAGGGCTGTCTTAAAGTACTGCGAAGATCCTTGCAAGAACTATCTGATCTCTATTTTAATTGAACTCAAAGCTATTTGAGCCACATTTGAACAATCAAGGTGGGTGGTGAGGAGGGTATGGTGAAGAAGGAAGGTCGCAGTGTTAAGGCCCAATGGTATTTTTTAAGGACTATACATAGTTCTAATAGATAGAGATTGAGATAATTCTTTTTAAAAAAAATCATTTTATTGGGTGCACTTACAGCTCTTATAGCAATGCATACATCCATTGTATAAGCACATTTGTACATATATTGCCATCATCGTTTTCAAAACATTTTTTTTCTACTTGAGCCCTTGGTAATAGCTCCTTTTTCTCCCTCCTTCCCCCACCCTTGATAAATTATAAATTATTATTATTTTCATATCTTACACCGTCCATGGTCTCTCTTCACCCACATTTCTGTTGTTTGTCCCCCAAGGGGTTAAGGTGTGATACATCAATCAATGTGATTAGTTTCCCCTTTGTCCCCCTTCTACCTACTCACATAGTATCACTACTCTTATTATTGGTCCTGAGGGATTTATCTGTCCTGGATTCCGTGTGTCAAGAGCTCTTAAGCTGAATTTGTAAGGTAGAACTGAAACAAGAAAGAATATTCAAGGAGATTTATTGGAAATGTCAAAGCTTCTTGTAACCAACTTTAGAAGTCCTGGAATGTCACTCTAACTAAATTATACTGGTCAAGAAAATCCCTAAGACCAGCCCTGACTCAAAAGTGGGGGAACTTGATTCTACCTATCAGTAGGAGGAGGAACACAAAAATGTGTGAGCACCTTTAATCTGTAACACCCTCTGTTAAAAGGTAATTTCTTCACTGCAAATGTGTATTGGAAATGATTGAATGGTTTTGCTGCACCTATTTTTATTTTATTTTTTGTTCTGTCTATATGGTCAATTGCATTGACTGGTTTTTAGTTCATAGATCACTTTTGAATTTCTAGAGAAATGGAACTTGGTTACAACGCATATGTTTTATAAGGTTGCTAATACTTTGTTTAAAGCTCTTCATCGTATTTTTCAGAGACATTTGTCTATGCGCTGGTTAATGATATGTGTCAGCTGGGCTAGGCGATGACTTTCAGTGGTTTGGCAGGCATTAGACTGACAGTTCTTTCATAATGTAATACAATATAATCATCCCCATTTTGTCATCTGATATATGAACAGCCAAACAGTTAAAAAAGCAGAGCAGCTGAAAGCCAGTTTCCTTACGGATGTGAGCTCCGTTCAGTACACACGAGGACTAGCTGATCCGCCCATTTTAGTTTCTCAGCCTCTGCAACCATGTGACTCAGCAAAAGCCCACAGCCTGATGCCCAGCCTACGGGTTTGGAACTAGTCAGTCTCTACAAATACACAAGCTGTTCCTGAGAATAAATCCCTTGGTATATATTTATAAGGGTAAATTTAAAAAGTGGTGCTACTAGAGTTTCAGTTCACATTTGCATGAATGTATTCTAAAAAATGTGTTTAGAGATGTCGCTGTGACCGGTGGATGACTATAAACAAGTCTCTTCAGTAGTACACTTATTTCAGTCTTGTGCGGATACCTTCAATAAAAAGGTCCAATCTAAGCACTGACTTGGATTTGCTAAACCACTTAGATTCAAGGTAGAGAGCTCAACTCAGAAGGTCAACTCAGAGGTTATGACAACAATTTTTTTTTTAATTCTAAGGAGATACTCTTGATTGATTTTTACTGAAGGATGATCACAGGATCTTATTTGGAAAAAGTTCTATGAAAATTGAAAACTGCTGATGAAAAATCAAGTCCAGAAAAAATTGCACCAAGGACTTGTTTAGAAGTATACCACATGCTTTCAATATGCCATATTTGTAAACAATATCTATGTCATATTTTAATTACACTTAGTTTAAAATATTATTTAATATCAATTATGGTTTCTTTTTGACGTATGAGTTCTTTATAAGTATACAGGATAATTTCCAAGCAGTTTAAGATTCTATATATGTTTTAAAGATTTATATTTTAAACTAAGCTATTGCTCTCTAGCTCCTCATTAATGCTCTTGTTTGTTTTGAGATTGCGGAGCATTTTAGTTATCTATTACTATGTGAGAAGTCCTGGTGGTGAAGTAGTCAATGTGCTCCATGGCTAAGGGAACGCCAGAGTTCCATCCAACAGTAGTCCACATCTGCTTCTATAAATAGTCACAGCCTTGGAACGCGATGGAACCGTTTCACTCTGTCCTACAAAGTCACGCTGAGTTGGAATTGAGTCACCATAAGTTGCAATTGGCAATGAGTTTGGTTTGGGATTTTTCATTGCTGTCCAACTAGTGTAAAAGCTAGTGGAATAAAGTACTAATTTATTATTCCTTTTATAGCTGGCTAGAAGTTCTCTATGGGGTATAAGCTAGGTTCACACATCTGGAATTCATTTGTGGCTGGGCATGGTGTACAACATCAAAAACTGCCTGACTCACATGTCTGGTTTCCCCTTGGGGTTCTCCTTTAGGTGAATCTTTTCCTTCAGCAGCCTAGATTGGCTTCCCTAAGGAAGACTAGCCAATTTCCAAGATCACTGGAAACTCCGCTGAGAACTGGCACAGTGTTGGTCACTTCAGCCACAGTCTCTTGGTGAAAGTAGGTTTATAAGACCAGGTCAAAGCCAAGAGGAGGGAAAAGAGATTTCCTTCTTGAGGTGGGGAATGATATTCACATACTGAAATCAGAGGGATGATTGGTGGCCTTTTTTCAAGACCCGTTCTAATAATGTAGCACATTCTTTTTGTCAGAAAAACTTACTGATACCAAACTGAGTCGACTGACTTCTTTCCATTGAAGTTTGTGCTCTACCAACAGCCAAGTTCAATTTATTTCCACCAGCTGTTGGTGTTAAGTGCTGCTGAGCGGGTTCCAGTTCCTAGCGACTGTATGTACAACAGAAGGAAACACTGTGTGCTCCTGCCCCATCCTCACAATTGCTATGTTTGAGTCCCTTGTAGTAGTCATTGTGTCAATTGTCTTGTTGAGGCTCTTCCATCAGTAGGTTCAGGCAAATCATAAGGCCTGGCATAAATATTAACCAAAGATAGGGGGAAATCGCTTTTATAATTATTTGATGCCATTTAACAAGTATATTTTCATCTTTTTTCCTAAATCAAATTCACCTCTTTGCTATGTCTATTACTTCTTTTTAATTTTTTTGGAGCCTCACTGCTTTCTGGGTCTGTAACAGCTTGCATTTTTTTCACCCTGTGAAGATCATTTATTTTGGGTTAATTATCTTTTGATATTTTCGGAACATTGGCATCTCATCATTACTCTGTTCAAAGATTCCTAAAGAATACTTGCTTTGCTTTCAACAGAAAGATTCCAATTCCAGGGTATGACCTTATTGTTACTAATAAAGTTAATTCCTTTATTTTCAAAATGAATCAATAGCCCCAGACCCATTTTAATTTTTCAAAGTTGCATCAAACTACTTAATGCTACCCTGAGGCCTACAGACTACAATAACCCTATATGTATTAAGAGTTGCAATAATTATGTTACTTGTCATTATATCTCTCTACTAATTCTTTTATATTGATCCATTTTTCTTAACATCGAGGTGCAACAATATGCTACTAGCTTGATATATAAACTTGACAAGACCTTCACTAGGAAAAAAGAAAAAGCTAAAGCCAAATAAGTTGCCATTGAGCAGATTCCAATGCATGGCCATTCCCACATGCTTTAAAGTAAGTAGAATTGGTATTTTCAGTGAATGGATTTCTAGAAGCAGATTATCAAGCCATTCTTCCAAAGTGCCTCTCAGTGGATTTGAACCATCCACCTTTGGGTGATCGTCAAGTATTTGGCTGTTGGGGCCACCGGGGGATTTCTCCATTAGAATACCAAACCGAAAATTTAAATTCGCTGAGCTGATTCTGACTCAAAGAGATCCTGACGGGCAGAGTAGAAGTACCCCACAGTGTTTCCAAGGCTGGAAAACTTTACGGAACCATACTCTCACATCTTTCTCTCATGGAGTGATTAGTAGTTAGAAGTGAAGGATTTCTGGGTAGAAGCCAAGAGTTTAGTGCACCACCAAAATAAAAAATCAAACCCACTGCCATTGAGTTGATTCTGATTCATAGTAACCCTATAGAGCAGGGTAAAACTGCCACTGTGGGTTTCTGAGACTTACAGGAGTATAATGCCTCCTCTTTCCCCTGAGAAGCTGGTTGTTGGTTTTGAATTGCTAACCTTGTCGTTAGCAACCCAAAGCATAACCACTACACCAACCAGGGCTCCATGGATAACTGGTCACATGTGAGTCATAAGAGTGAAGTACTTTTGGCCAGAATCATATGTGAGTAAAGTCGTCAACCATGCTTAGCTCTCTAACAGATAATTGGACATAATACTCCTAAGGTCTGCTATCCTTGCCTATATAAAAAGAAAAAACCTCCCCAGACCAAACTGTCGGTGAAAGTGCATTCATTCTCTGCTTTGCCTGACTTGTTGAGAGCCTCTGAACCTTGGCAGATTTGGACAGCTAAGTCAAGGGGATGACTTGTTTGTATTTAGGATTCTGATCCTGCGAATTCACAGAGATGAACAGATCACTGTGAAGATTCAAAAGACTTTAAGTTGACCTGGTTATGCTCTGAAAATTAAAAGTGAAATAAAAAAATTAAAGCTAAGAATTTTCTAAGGTAGTTGCAAGAAATGCATGCTCCTGGTTTCAAATGGCTAATCGGAGGTTAGCCACCCACCATGTTAGCCACCAAGGCTCCTAATTCGATGCCACCTTGGCTTGATGAAAATAGGTTGGAGGTTTTTTGTGGTTTGAGGTGAGGGAGCCAGCCCCCAACCACTAGTTTCTCGGGTTCAATAAGCACAATTGTACAGTTGAGATGTATATATATTATATTAAAGTCATCGAGAGCATGAGAGATAAAAGAGATATTACAATAATGGAGTCAGACACATTACGTGGCAGCATTGCTCACCTCAGCCCCGCTTGCTGGTCCACGTGGAGAGAGAGGGAAAGGAAGGAGGACAAGGGGAAAGGGAAACAGGGGAAGAGAGGGAGCCGATGAGAGGGCAGGGAGGGAGAGACCAGCGAGAGAGACCTCTCTTGCTAACCCAGGCCTATATACCTTTTGGGGGTGTGCAAGCCCACTGATTACAGGTAAAGACATACATCACAGGAAGGGGTTGCACTATAGGTTATACAGTAATGGGAGGGGGTGATCTAGGGGTATCCTCGCAATAGGAAGAGGAGGGATTGGGGGTATACATGTGGCCATCGAGATCGGGTTTAAAAGAACCTGAATTCTGCCCCCACTGTAGGAAGGGAACTCATTGGGTGAGTCAATGTTGTTCAAAATTCAACAATAAAGGACTCCCATAATTAAAGATTTCCTGGCGGGAAAATAGAGGAAGGAGCTTGATACAGACCCCGCCGAGCAGAGCATGGGAGGCAAGGTGTCTGCCTACTGGAGCAAAGAAGATCTTAGAGAGAAACTGCAGGTATCACCCAGCTTCACAGCAGGGGACCAGACCTAACCAAACTTGAAAAAGCCCAGCCTCTGTTCTCTTTACAGTTGGTTTGACTAACCAAGAGATGGCTCAGAGGCCCTCACAAACTGCATTTGATTCTAAAAGGCAGGAACCTCTTATTGAAAGAGTAATAGAGTTTCTATCGGGAAGATTTAACTTAAGTACTCAGGGAATTAAAATTGGAGTTGGTCAGGGTTGTGAGGAAAAGCCAAAAGCTGTGATTAAATCAGAAATTATTAAGAGCTGTAATTGGGGTCCGCTCCTTAAGAACTATAGGATGTTTATTAGGAAAGTCCAACATAAATTCTCCAGGTGTTGCTGGAATTATGAATCAGGATTATGAAGAAATTAAGGCAGTAATAAATTCTGATGTACCATGGTTTATAAAGAAGGAAGATCGTGTAAACCAATTTTTGCTTCCTTGCAATCCTAGAGTAAAAATGTATGCCTATCAGGAAAGAGTACTTGAGAAGTCTGACCACCTTTTAAATGAAGGGGTCTTCTGGAATGCTCTTGTGGGGAAACAACAGTGACCCACATGGAATTAGAAATTGAAGGGAGAAGGTTCTTAAACTCTGGATATGGGGTCATTGCCTTAGGGCATTCAGGTGGGCCTAAGACCCACCCATTAACTTCCTATAAATCCAGCATGGAAGGAATGAGAGAAATTAACCAGTATAGAATATTGCAAGAAGGTAAAATCATACAGTGTAAAGAGCCTGTAACCTTATTGGTAAGCTTGGAGAAAAAAATGTCTGTTTGGTAAGTTACTTCAAGAACAGCTGAACAAATTTATTAAGAATTTTTTCAGTCTTTCAAAGTATGCTAAGAAGTTCTCCCAATTAGTCAGTTCTCTTAATTCTCTGAAAGCTGGGAGCCAATATTTACATACAAGGAAGGATATCTAACTAGTAGTTTTACTGGTTCAAGACCAAGCAAGGTAACTGAGATTGCTAGCAATGCTTTAAAGGCTGCATGGTTAAAACAGAAGGGGGGGAAGAGGAATCTTATGACAAATTTTTTTTCCTACAAGTCCACACATAATGGGCAGAAACTAGATTTAGGATGGTAGCTTTACTGAGCTGGCTTGACCTGTTCTCTGGATCGTCATCGGAACCATTATCAGTAGGGTGTGAACCCCACCTACAGGAACCAAGCCTTAGCCCATTGTCCCCAGCAGCAGGGAGCAGGCCCACCCCTTGGTCTGGTGACTGACTGTCTTCAGGGAGGATGTCTGTAAGCATCTGACCTCCCCCCACAGTTTTCCCCTAGTCTGTTATTACTTTTGTTTGAAAATTCCCAGCACACCATTTTATCCTGAAGTTTAAGACTAATGTTTAAAGCACTGAAGAAATACTCTGGTGGCAAAATGGATGCATGTTTGGCTGCTAACCGCAGAGCCAGCAGTTCAAAACCAACAGCTACTCTATGGGGGAAAGACAGGGCTTCCTACTCCCTAAACAGTTATAGTCTCAGAAACTTACAGGGGCAGTTCTACTCTGATTTATAGACTTCCTATGAATCAGTATTGACTAGATGATAGTGAGTTTGGTATGGTAAAACATGTTCAATAAGTTATCATAATTCAGAAAAGAAGCCCAAGTGCATGCGGGATAAAAGTAAATGGTGAAACTTACTATAATTTTATTAATACCATGTCATGATTAAATTCCCCAAATATATATATATGAAGTGTTTTTAGTTTTAACATATGTTAAATATGTGTTTTCATTTGTTTTTTCAGTTTCTGTTAAAACTCACTTCCATCTGTCTCACTTTAATACTGCCTTTAAATTCTGAAACCAGATGTTAAGTTTTCCTCCTGATGTCCCTAGTGCTTGATACAAGCTTGACCCATAATTACTCATTGCCCCATTGTGTAGCTGTGACTCAAAGGGACCCCCCCATAGGGCAGAACTGCCCTGAGAGTTTCCAAGGTTGTAATCTCTACAGAGGCAATCATTCACCCATGGACTGGCTGATAGGTTAACATCACTGACCTTTAGTTAATAGTTTAGCACTGGTCACTGTTGTACCAGGTCTCTATGACTCAAATTTGCTATCAGACTTATCCCCCAAATTCCATCTGGCCTCGGAAGCATCCCATCTGTATCAACTGTTTCCTTTTAGGGCCAATAATGCTTCTCCAAATTTGGGGGGCCATTCTATGTGCCAACGAGTTAGATGTGGGGCAACAAATATTGTTCTTAGGATTTCAGAAGAAATGCACTGCTATGGCAACAAATTGTTGGAGTACAAGGAGCACCCATGGTGTAAAAATTGCCTCAAGTACTCCGTCGTTGCATTGAGCCAGATTGTAGTATAATAGTCGATTGCATTGCCGACTCTCCAGGTAAGGTATCTGCTGTGCATAATCTAACATGTGTGCTGCTGAACCTGAAATGGGCCAGAGACCACAGAGCTGAATAATGCAGAATGTAAAAATGAAAGTAGATCATGCATTTAAAACACGTGTCCAGTATTATTATTTCTTTTTATATTGGAAATTACGTGAACAAGCTATGGTTTAAGTGCGTACAATGAACACTTTTCGAAATGAAATGAGTGTTATTTTATCTGAGTGAAGTAGTATATGCATATCTTAAAACTTCAAAAATGCGTGCCATAAAAATCTTACAACTCTTTCTAAACCTTCTCCTTTGGAAAATCAAACTGAAACTGAACCAAGATGGCATGTTCCCATTCAATTATTCAGTCATTCTCTTCCTGACCTTGCAAACTTAGCTGGATAGCATTTCTTTCCAATCAGACTCGTTCCTAGAATTGTGAAGGCTAATATCTCATTTGTGCTTGAAATAGTCATTGTGCGGACCGCCTGGCACTGGATCAAGTGTTCTTTTGAAATCTCTGAAATCTTGCTTTCTGTTTTGCCCAGTGTCTTGTGAAGGGTGAAGAGCCCATTCTCACTAATTTTAAATAAGCTTTTTTTCTCTCTAGATAACGTATGACTTCATTTTCATACTCTGCAGGATTTGGCCTTCTTCAAGATCAGGCTTGCTCAATGCTACTTCCTTCCCTCCTTTTTTTTTTCTTCCCCTTTTGTGAGGAAATTACTCCTTTCAGGAGCAAAGGCGTTTTGTAGGAGAAGACTCTGGAACCAAGTTTATTTGAGCATGGTTAACACAGGAATGTATGGAAGGACTGGTTCTCTAAAGTGAGGAAGAGAAAGGGCAGGGTAAATTCAACAATGCTGGGGACAAAGGCCGGAAAGAGGCATCAGCCCCATGCCCATCCCTCTATCTCCACCATATTGATCCCAGCTGTGACCCCAGTTCATGAAAATATCCAAAACACTGCTGTGAGTTGTGACTTCTACTAGAAATAAGTAGTGTGGTTAACTGTCTCCCTGTTCAAACCCTTTGGGACTAAACCTGCAACACAGCTAAATCTGTAGAAATGCCATTCGGTTTTCTGAAAAACCCCCAACCTTGCTAGAAATAGGAGTTCAGCAAAGACTTTTCTTTCTTTCTTTTTTCCCCTGTGGATAGCGAGATGTAGTGGAAAGAATAAGAGATTCTGGAACTCGATGAACTGGACATCAATCCCAGATTGGCAAGCCCAGCTGTGTGACCGTGGGTAAGTCACTTAATTTGTCAGAGGCTTGTTTTCCTTATCTTCCAGATGAGAAACAAATGACCCCAACAAATCCGTAATGTATGTGGAAATATTTTGCAATGTGTAAAGAGCCACACAAATGACAGTTGTTGTCTATCTGAATAGCCCAAACATTGCCATGTTTCCAAACAAAACCAATGACTGTAATAACAGCGGTGGCCTGAGTTCTGTTGAGTAAAATTTCTCTGGAGAGAACTTGCAGTTCACAAACTGTTGACGGGGTTCGAATGAAAAACAAAAAGGGATCCTTACATATCTGAGAGTACTTAATCTGGGGTGGGGAGTGGGGGAGGAATGCCTGCTTGATGAGAGGGCCCTTGAAGTTGAGCCATTGGACCCTTGTATCAAGAGCGGTCCCAGCCCCTGCTTCTGCAACCCATCCTGCCATCCTTCAGAGAATCCGTCATTAGGCTAAAGATTGCATATGTTAGAAAGATAGGTAGGCAAGAGCAGTGCACACAGGTCAGCTTGTGCATCAGATGCAGCAGACACAGTGTCTACATTCCACTGTATTTTTAGGGGACCATCCAAATATTTTGACAACTGAAGGGAAAAAGTCAACTTGTAGGTCAAAAAAGGTCTTTTTATATAAAATGTTAATATATTTATCGTTATGCCAATGCAGTCATAAAATATAACTTGTAATCTTTGTTTATCGAGATAGGGGACCAGAAGGCAAAAATGCCCAGGGCCCATGGGAATCGTCCTGGGGCTCTATGCGCAGAGCTACAATAGCGACCCAAGGTAAACCAAGATGAACTCTCTGAGGAGGTCCGTTAACCTGTAGCTCAAGGCATACTGGCGTTCTACTGCAACAGAGGTGAAGCTGCCAGGAATCACAGATGTGGAGTAGTGAGTTCTACAGAGTTGATATTTGAATCAGTCCTTTAAGATTAAGCATGCTGCTGGCTGTCAGGAGTCCTGGTGATGCTATGGGATAAATATTGGCCTGCTAACTACAGGTGGTAGTTCAAGACCCTCCTCAGGAGAAGGATGAGGCTTTCTGCTC
Organism: Echinops telfairi; assembly: GCF_000313985.2. NCBI lineage: Eukaryota > Metazoa > Chordata > Mammalia > Afrosoricida > Tenrecidae > Echinops > Echinops telfairi. Next base: position 4,762,711 of record NW_022103908.1, on the reverse strand, counting down.
CTGTAAAGATTGGCAGTCTTAAAAACCCTACATAGGATGGGTATGAGTCAAAATCTACCCAATGGCAGTGGGTAGGCTTTGTACTGTAGAGAGGCAGAAAGGCATTTTGGAAAGAAAAAGAAGCATGGTCAAAGGGATAGGACTGTACAGAAAGAGAGCATTGTACATATGCAGGTCTCAATAAACAACAGTGGTATCGTCAATATAAAGGAAGGAAGGAAACGTCCATGAATTATGTTGGTATATCTTATTAAATGATTTCTGTACAGTATCTTGCATTAGAATATTTTAGAACTACCCAGTTATAACTACCTATGATTTTGATCAGGGATACAATATCTGGTCTCAGAAAGAATGGAAAGAAAATATAGAACTAAATTCAAATAACCCGAAATTCCAGACTGACTGGAATGATAGAGACTAGGTGAACTCTAAAGACAATTGCCCTTGGGCACCCTTTAAACTTGGAGCTCAAACCATTCCCAATGGTCCCCTAGTTTGGTGCTGTCATTGTTAGGTACCATCCATGGGCTCCTACTCCTCCCAACCTGATGCACACCCTAGTTTTCTTTATTCAATGCCCTGCCTTCACAGGCATACGAGGAGATTGATAAGGCTATGGCTTAGGTCAGGCACACCTCAGGTCACAGTTTCATGAGGTCTTGTGAAGCAGATATGCTCAAGGCAATACATCATTCGATTTCTTGACTGCTGCTTACACATTGTCCTGGGTGGACGGGCAGCAAAAAGAGGAAGGCCCTGGAGCAATGGATGGACACAGTGACTGTATCAATGGGTTCAACTACAGGAACACTTGTGAGGATGGTGCCGGACCAGGAAGTGCTTGGCTCTGTGGTGCACTGGGTTGCTGTGGGTCGGAGCCAACGTGATGGCACCTAACAACAACAGCTTCCACGTGCACTGACTGTGGATCCAAGTAAAACGAAATCTTGGGCAACGTCGATCCTTCTTTCATTTGTCATGATGCTCCCTCTGGTCCAGTTGTGAAGATTTTTGTTCGTGTTACACTAAGTTGTAATCTATACTGAAGGCTGATGTTTTTGGTCCTCATAAGTGAGCTCTTTCAGAAAGCAAGGTGTGTCATATGCATATCACAAGTTGTGTATAAACCTTCCTGCTAGACAGGTGCCATGTTTCTCATCATATGTAGTCCAGCTTCTCAGATGGTTTGCTCAGCATACATATTGAATAAATATGGTGAAAGGCTACAACCCTGACACACACCGTTCCTCTTTGAAAACCATGCAGTGTCCCCTTGTTCTGTTCAAACAACTGTCTCTAGGTCTGTGCCCAAGTTCCCCATGAGCTTCAGTAAGTGTGCTGGAATTCCTATTCTTCACAATGTTATCCATAGTTTGGTAGGATCCACATCCTTGAAAGCCAAAAGACAGGGTGGATCATAAAATAAATAATACCTTGTGGACATATTGTGCTCTTCAAAACAATCATCTAAATCAGTGGTTCCCAACCTGTGGGGTCGAATAACCCTTTCACAAGGGTCACCCGATTCAAAACAGGAGCAAAATTACAGTTATGAAGTAGTAACAAAAATAATTTTATGTTCGGGGGTCACCATAACACGAGGAACTGTATTAAAGGGTCCAGGTATTAGGAAGGTTGAGAACCACTGATCTAAGTGATACTGAACAGTCAACATTTCCCATCATCCAAAGGCAGGCAGGCAAGAGGGCGTGGAAGCTAGATGGATGAAAGCAGAGTAAGCAGGACAGAAATAAGGAGAATGCTGACATTGAGCAAGTGTACCCACGGCCACTGAATGACATATAGAAATTGTTAAATGAGAGCCTAAGTCACAAAGAACATTTTCTCCAAAGTCACAATAAAACATTTCTAGCGAATATTTTTAGAATTAAGCCCACAGATTTTGGGAACATCTGTAGACCACAGATGTACTTTATGAGTAAGGAGCAATCGAGAGTTTGTTTCCCAGACAGCTCTTGGTCTTGTTCTGACTGATGATATTGAGCTTCTCTGTATTAAAGGGTCGCAGCATTAGGAAGTTGAGAACCACTGATTTAGGGGAATATATAACATTCTTCAAACAGTTGAAAATCATTCAGCTGGGTATTATTGAATGGTCTCTGCTTCTGATGGATGGTGGAGAGGAATGGAATGTGTAATGGGGTTAAAGTACATACAACAAAAAAAGTCCAATAATTTAGAGACAGCTCAATAGAAATTATCCAAGAGGAAAACGAAACAGAAAAAAAGAAGATACCACGGTAGACTTATATCCAACCATAAAAATGACTTCCTTTAATGTCAATGAATTAAATCAGTACTGCCCAATTTAATTGGCACTGTTACATGTGGCTATTTAGATTTAAATTAATTAACATGAAACAGACTAAAAAACTTGGAGCCCTGGTGGCATACTAGGTTACATGTAGGTTGCTGACCATGAGGTCAACAGTTTGGCCTTATGCTACCAACTGCTCTCACCAGCTATGCATCCATCATGCCTTGGAAATATCCATGTGTCTGGGCATCAACCTTTCCACGGGCCACTGAAGTGGTTAGGGAGTAAAGGATTTGTTCTGTTCCCATCTTTTCTTTCTTAGTGGTACATTATTAAGATAAATTGACACCGCTTAGAGGACACAGTTCAACCTATACTTTTACATTATTCTTTTAATGACTACCTTGGAGATTTCAATTAACATCTTAAAATTATAGTGCCAAAATTTGAATAATACCATCTTTGTTTAAATACCAGCTTCAAAAAAGCCTGCTCTTAGACATCTATGATCTCTTTTTATATTATTATTGTCATATAACACATTATTTTCCATATGTGCCCTTAAACACACAGACATAATTTTAGTTTTATGAATTTAACTGCTAAACCTTATAGGAAAGAAGAGATCCATAGGAAAATGACAAAATTTTGGAAGAATACACGTCATTTCTCATGCTTGATTTGAATGACTGCATAGTACCTTTTTATTTAAATGAAGAAAATAATTTAAATGTCTTGTAGTAAAGGTCTACTGGCTATAATCCTCTTAGATTTTGATTATCTGGAAAAGCCTCAGTGTCTCTTTCAGTATTGAACACCATTTTGGCTTTTCCTATAGATGGCATTTTATTGGCAGATTTTGTTTCTTTCTGTAATTTCAGTAGGTCATTTCCCCCCTTATGAGTTCCCTGATTTCTTTCCCTTGTTTTCTTTTCCCCCTTTATTGAGATAAAATACACATGACAAAATAATGCCATCTCAACAATATCCACGCGCACAACTCACCCTAATCGAAATCAACTAGGGATATTATTGAGAAGTTCCTGTGAAATCCCAAGTTGCTTCTCCTAGACTGCAGCTAAAATACTTTCATTGGGGTTGAGTTATCACAATTTAACTATAATGAGTTTCAGTATGTGTAATAGTTAGGTTTATTGTGTCAACCCGGCCAATAAGAACATGTGGAATTAATCAGGTCAGAGTTTGATTTGAGGACAAAGAAATAAATGGCTCTGAAAAGGTCTCTCCTGTCTCTCTTGCTCTCTAGTGATTGGACCAGCATGCTGCTGCTTCAGCTAGTTCTCTGCCTCAACCTGTGTGCTACACTACCGGTGGGACAAGCCAACCTGTGGATTGTGTCATTAGCGCTGGAGGCTCCTTCAAGACTTTCTTCGCCACCCTGCTGGTGCTTACATCACTTGAGCTAGAGCAGTGGTTCTCAACTTCCGAATGTCCTGACTCTTTAATACAGTTCCTCATGGTGTGGTGACCCCCAACCATAAAATTATTTTTGTTGCTACTTCATCACTGTAATTTTGCTCCTGTTATGAATCGGGCGACCCCTGTGAAAGGATCATTCCAGCCCCCAAAGGGGTTGCGACCCACAGGTTGAGAACTGCTGCTCTAGAGAACCCTGCCTAACACAATATGGATTTGTTTGTGTTTTTTAGTTTATTAATGTATTGCTATTCTTTTAATGAGTACCTCTGTAGTCATTTGTATATTTTTATATTCATTTCTCTCCTAAAATGTGCATTATTGGACATGAAGCTGCCTGCTCCTGTAGTTACACAAAGGGGCAGTTCTATTTTTGCCCTATAGTCCTATTTTTCTCATTATGAGTTGGAATTGTTTCAATGGCAGTGGAATTAACTAATACCTAAAAATTTGGTTTCTGTTACACTAACCATATTTCAAGTGCTCAAGAGCCACATGTGGATCCCAAATCCACTACCGTGGAGTCAATCAGACACTAATGAGCCTATATAAGTTTTCTGAGGTTGTAAATCTTTATGGGAGCAGGCAGTCTCATCTTTCTACCTTGGAGAGGCTAGTGGAATTGAACCACCAAACTTGCAGTGAGCAGTTCAACTGCCAATAGTGCCACCAGAGTTCTTTTCTACATTGGAAACACAGATATCAGAAAACATTTCCATCATACCCCCCCCCCTCAACCAAAAAAATTCTATTGGGAAATATGGGGAATTCTCTAATTAAAAGGCAGAGAATGTCACAGGAATGAAAAAAATCAAGACCTAATTGTTCAAAGAAGCACTTTACGTACAAATGCACAGAAAGATCTGCTGTACAAACAGTAAGAATAAGATGGCTGCAGTGACTATATTAGTATCAGGCAAAACAGACTTCAAGTCAAAGAGTGTTACAGAAGTAAATAGGAGCATTACAGAAAGATAAAAAGATCAATTCATGAGAATACTATAGGAATTATGAATGTTTATATACCTGATAACAAAGTCTCAAATATATGTTGCAATAAATGGAGGAAAAGCCAATTTTATTATCATAATTAAAGGTTTTTATACCCCTCTCTCATTAGTCAATAGAGCACTGGACCAAAAAATCAATAAGGACATAGATGACATGAGCAATACTACCAACCATCCTAACCTAACTGATATTTATGGACCGCTACGCCGAAATGACTTCAGAATCCATGCTATCTTTAAATGTACATGGCACTTTTACTACAGTCAACCATATAGTAGGCTATAAAACAACCCTCAATATATTTGCAAGGAGGAAAATCATTCAGAGTATGTTTCCTAACCACCACAGAACTAAATTGGGAATCAATAAGAATGCCCTATTTAGGAATACAACAACCTGTGAGTGTTAAACAAAGACTTTCAAATAATTCATGGACCAAAGAAGTAGTAAGGAGAATTAGAAAATATTTTAGCAGGATGCTAATAAAATAACAACAAAGCATTGTTTGTGGGGTGAAGCAGAAACAATGCTTACAGGGAAATTTAAATCTTTCAATGTGTATATAGGGAAACCTACGAATACTGAAACTTGGGGTGATTGCCTGTCTCAAGTTTTCTGACTTAGAGAAGGTGCCGTCTTGCTTCTTTTCTTTTTTAAATCATTCTCTATCAGTGAGAAATATTTTATTTCTCTATTTGGGTTCCACTTTACAGAGGTTCCTGCTTTTACAGGTTTTACTATATTAGTAAAGAAGAAAGGTCTAATGTGTAGGATTTAAGGTTCCATCCTCACAAGCTTGAAAATGAAAAGTAAAGATGCTGTTTATATTATTATCAGATGCCCTTGAGATGGCTCCAATTCAAAGTGACCCCTTGTACAATGGGAGACATTCTTGACAACTTCAACTTTTCTCCACTTATCATGATGTGAGGATTTTTGTCTTCTTTACATTGAGTTGTAATCCTGGATCTTCATCAGCAAGTGCTTCAAGTCCTCCTCACTTTCAGCAAGCAAGGTTGGGTCATCTGCATATCACAGGTTCTTAATAAGCCTTCCTCCAATCCTGATGTCAGATTCTTCTTCATATACTAATCCATTTTCTCTGATTTTCTCAGCACATGGATTGAATGAATTGTGAGGATACAACCCTGACTCACATCTTTCTGGATTATAAACTATGGAGTATTCCCTTGTTCTGTTTCCACAACTGCCTCTTGACCCATGTACAGGTTCCACATGGGCACAATGAAGTATTCTGGAATTCCCATTCTTCTCAAGTTTATCCAATTTGTTATGACTCACACGGTCTAATACCTTGGCATAGTCAATAAAACATCTTTCTGATATTCTCTTATTTCAACCAAGATCCATCTGCTATCAGCAATGATAGCCCTTGTTCCATGTCCTCTTCTGACTCGGACCTGTCAATGAACTGTTGCCATTGTTGCTGCATGAGTTTAAGCAAAATTCTGCTTGCATGTGACAGTAATGATACTGCTCTATAATATGAGCTCTCTGTTGGGTCACCTTTCTTTGCAATGGGCACAAATAGGATCTCTTCCTGTCGGTTGACCAAGTAGCTGTATTCCAAATTTCCTGGCACAGACGAATGAGTGATTCCAGTACTTCACCAGAGTACCGAAATATTTCAATCGGTATCCCATCAATTCCTGGAGCCTTGTTTTGGCTAATGCTCTCAGTTCAACTTGAAGGTCTTCTTTCAGCACCACTGGTTTTGCTCATATGCCATCTCTTGAAATGGTTGAAAGCCAACTAGGGTTTTTTGGTACCGTGACTTTGAATATTCTTTCCATCTTCTTTGGATGCTTCCTGCCTCATTCAATATTTTGACCATAGAATCGTTCATTCATGCATCTCACGGTTTGAACTTTTTCTTTAGGCTTTCCAGATATGCTGAGCATGCTCTTCCTTTTTTGTTTTCTAACTCCAGTTCTTTGCACACTTCATTGTAATATTTTACTTCATATATAGGATGAATTGTCTCCATCTTTGCCTCTAAGGAGCACTCGGGCTGTACTTCTTCCAATACAGACTTATTTATCCTTTTGGTACTCCATGGTACTTTCAATACTCTTCTCCAGCACCGCAATTCAAATGCATAGAATCTACTTGACTTCCTTATTCAATGTCCAAATTTCACAAGCATAAGAGGCAATTGAAAATGCCATGGCTTGGTTTAGGCACACCTTAGTTCTCAACATAATACCCTTGTTTTTCAGCATTCTGAAGAAGTCTTGTGCAGCAGATTTACCCTATGCAATGCATTGTGTGACCTCTTCACTACTGTTTCTCTGAGCCTTTTATCCATTGTCAGTGCAGCATCAACTTTTTCCTCTTCAACAAATGGTGATGGCAGAATTAGACCTCCATCTGCAGCAAAATGAAACAGGGCCCATACATCACCCCAAGCACAAAAATTAACTCAAGATGGATCAAAGACCTAAATGTAAATCACAGAACTATAAAGATTATTGATAAGGAAATAGGGGCAAACTTAAGGGCCTTATTGCAAGGCATAGGCACACTATTAAATTAAATAAGCACATACAGTAGATGACAAAATATCACTGATTTTACTGACTTGTTGCCAATGAGTCAATGCTGACTCATAGTGTCCCCTGTGGGTTTTTGAGATTGTATCTGTTTACAGGAGCAGAAAAGCCAGTCTTTCTCCCATGGAGCTGCTAGTGGTTTCCAACTGCCGACTATGTGGATAGCAACCCAACGCATAACCACTATACCATCGGAGCTCCTATTAGATGACAAAATAGATTGGGACCTACTGAAAATAATATACCGTATATACTCAAGTATAAGCCGACCAGAATAGCCATCGAAGCACCTAATTTTACCACAAAAACTGCATTAAAAATGTGCTGAAAAACTCAGCTTATACATATGTATAGAAGGTAATTAAGTACCTCAAAATACTTTATTAAAAGAGTGAAAAAGGAAACTCACAGAGTAAGAAAAATCCTTAGTAACGACAAAATGGGCAAGAGACTAATCTCCAAAGTCTGAAGAAAACTGCAATGCCTCAATAAGAAAAAGATGAAAAACTCAATTTAACAGTGAACAAAGCATATACACACAATTTGCCAACGATGCCGTCCAAACAACCAGCAAACGTATGAAGAAATGCTCATGATTACTAGCCGTGTTAGGTTCTCTAGAGAAGCACAATCAGTGCTTTGTATGTATTTATATACAGAAAGAGTCTATATCAAGAAACAGCTTCCACCGCTGTTGAAGTAATTTAGTCCAGTCTGGGTAGCTAAAAACAGGAAGCAAGATGATAAAGCAAGTGGAGGCCACAGGCTGGTGGATGACTTACATGACTCTGAGGTCAGCCAAATGAATTCACTGTCGGTAGCCAGATGATTGCTCCTGGGATCGGCAGGCAACACAACAGGAAATCAAACAACCAGGAGTGGGACCCAGTTCCAGCGGAAGGCAAAGGGCCAAATAGAAATCAACCAACTCTGCTGACTCTCTCTTACACAAAAGGTCATACTCCCAAGGAGATGTCGTCAGACTTTGACTTGATTGATAGGTTGGGCTTCATCCTACCCTTATCCAGAATTGTCTGTTGACATTATCCTTAACCATCATATTACCTATCCAGGAGATGTAAACTAAAACAGCAGTGAGATGCCACTTGACGTCAGCATTGACTAAGTTAAACTAAAACCAGGCAAACAGAAAATAACAAATGCTGGAGAGGCTGCAGAGAGAGAGAACCGACATACACTCCTGATAGGACTGTAGATATGTACAAGCACTGGGGCAAGTGATAGGGTGCTTCCTGAAATGCTTGGGAACAGAAATGCTTTGCAATCCAACAATCGCACTGTTGGGTTTAAAGAAAAGACGTGAGCAGACATATGCGCACCCATGTTTCACAAAGCTCTGTTCACAGTAAGATGGAAACAACCTAAATGTCCACCAGAAGAATGAATACAGAGACTCTGGTACGAACACGTGATGGATTACTGGGTGTGCATACAGCTAAAAAGCAATGACAAAATCATGAAGCATCTCACGGCATGGATGAACCTGGAGGACATACTGCTGAGTGAAATTAGACAATCATAAAAGGGCAAATATTATAGGAGCCCGTGACATAAAAGAAGGGGAGCGGGAGATAATGACTCTCATGCTAAAAAACACAGATTTTGAAGGTTGCCAAAGGAGATGAGGCAATAGGCTGGACTTGGGTGAAATGGGGAGAGGGAGCCAGTTGGGGTGGACTACTGGAGGATGAAGGGTTTGGACTGTTGAATGTAACAAATGTAAACCACTAACTCATTTATAGTATTAAAAAAAAGTTTCTAAAAAAAGAATGGTTTGAACTCATCCATAAAAGAAGAGTCTCTACTTGTGTGAGGATTCTAAGTAAGAAGTCACCTGGAGCTCAGTCCTACTCTGTAAGACAGGATCACCACAGGCCATAATCAACGTAACAGCAATGGGTTGGCTTAGGTTTCGGAAGACTAGGACTTCTGAAATTTGGATGACTCGGAGCCGTGTGGCAGATTACAGAGAACAAGGTCTTCGAAGTTGCTACAAACCAGGTCTCATTCTCCTTTGCCACTATTTGCTGTTATTGTTGTTTTCCTCAAGCAAACTTATTTTCCCTCTTTTTTGGTATTATCTATAATAAATTGAGCACGCGTATGGTTCCATTGGTCTACATTGAGCAGTCTTGGCGGCATCATGGGGTAAGCACCACACTGCTAGCCACACGGTAGATGCAGATGTTTCAAACCCACCAGCTTCTCCGTGAGAGAAAGCTCAGGCGATCTGTTCCTATAAAGATGGATCTGCCTTAACATCTTACTATAAGACAGTATGTCATCAAGACATCAAAACAGAGTTCTAAAAATGAAGTGTTTTTCTACCAGGTGTTGAGCCTTTTACTCTTCTGACACTTCAAATACAGCATCTGCTTTTTTCATAATAACTACTTAAATTAGTTACCAAGTTACATGCTTTTAAAATACAGCAGAAAGTCATACAGCAATTGCTGAGTTTGAAAATGCACATGATCCCGTACACCGTACCATAATGCTTGATGCACTACTTCTAGTAATAAATTACTACACAAAATGCCTCAGCCAATGTGTACATAGTACTTGGCCCCTAGTTCGACACCTGATTTTTTTTT
>NW_022103908.1:4748288-4751934 GCF_000313985.2 Echinops telfairi | reverse complement strand
CTGAGATGTTCAAAGCCCCCAGGATTTGAATCAGCAGTATTAGCATTCAGATCAATATCTAGTTCAAATACTGGCTATTTGATTTTATCCCTGTCCCTGTTTATTTACCACGGCCAATGAAGCAAAGTACCCTGTCCCCATGCTGCAGGCCAGCACGACGCCTTGGAGCTTGGTGGAAGTTATCATCCGTGCCTCTAACAACCTAATCCAGATGACTGATGACTGTTGATCTAAGCTTTGAAAATGCTCCAACCGCCAAATTTAGATTTCCAATTAACCAGTTCTATTGGACTTGTTTAATTTCCAGGGCAATGTAGTACAGGATCAGTGAGGTGAGGAGCAATATTTATTTGATTAAAATCTCTTCAGCTTTAATTTTCTTGTTGCTAGGAGCAACCAACAGAAGAGCCGGTTTCTAAGATGAAAGGCAGTTAACACAATGAATACAGTCCGTGTGTCTAATCTTTCCCCAGTTGTGATTGAAAAACAGCCTCTGGAGTCATAAAAAATGATCATCATACAGTAATGCCAATTTAGACATATGGACAATCCATCCCCCCCAGCAACACTATCCTTCTAAGGAATCTCTTCCCAGGCTGAGAGCACCCGCAAAGGCCACATGCGCCATCGCTACACTGAGGTCGAGAAGGAATGGGATTCTGGTTCCATTAGGGAATTATTTCCCACAGTGAATTTTCTATCAACTGGTTTATCTTGAATCCGCATATCTGGTGTAGCAACATTTAGATAGTGTGTGTATTTCCAAACATAGTCTGTCCAAGTGGATGAAGTGCCAATAAAAACCGTTAAAATAAAAGGCATTTATATGAAAAAATAGTCCCTCTCCTAACACAAAAACTGTATATAATTGTTGGGAATTCCGTGTCCTCCCAACACCCGTTGGAAAGACTAACCTCTGGATGAACATATGTGAATACAGTCCCATCTGGAAAAAGAATTTTTCTCTGTTAGGTTTATAAGGTCATATCATTGCAGCGTATGTTTTCAGTCAACTATGGAAATATGCACGGAGTACTTGTGGTAGCTACATTATTTCATGTCGACTTGATAAACAGTGAAGGAGTGGAGTCCAGCCTGTCAGGTCACAGCCTGAAGATGTCTCTTTATGGGCGTGGCCTAATCATGAGGATTCTGGGAATTCTTTTTCTTCCTCCCTGCAGGCAGACACATCCTCTCTCTCTACTTCACATTCCTGTTGACAAGCCACATGGAGCCATGCTGATGGCAGCCAGAGCCCTGGAGATGCTTCCACTGCCATTGGATCCACCGGACTTTCCACCCACTGGCCTGTCATCGTCCTGCATTCAACATCATTGCATGTGCTGTGTGAGTCTGAAGAGGAATTCATGGGCTAATATCAGACTTACAGGCTAATATCGAACTATGAACCTGATCTGGGCTGGGCTGGGATATTTTATTGATGCATAATTACTTCTTGATATAAAGTTACCTCTTATACACATATGATTGTCTCTGGATTTGTTTCTCTAGTCAACCTGTCTAACACAGTACTACAGGCATAGAAGCCAGCAGGAACAAACTGGGGAGGCGTAATATGGAAATTGCCAAATTACTTTCAACAGAAACTAACAAAGAGGCAAGGGCCTTCCTTTAGAGCTGAGAGAGAGTGCCTTCTCTTAGCCCCTCCGCCCTGAAGCTGGGCTTCTGACTCCTGTCAATGGAGAAATAGCTTCTTTTCAAGTCAAGCCACCCATTTGTGGTATTCTGGTAATAACAGCACCAGGAAACCGAGACTGTCATCCATTTAAGAAATTATTTGTACATATGTACAAATGTGTTTGATACAACCAATGTATGGTTTGTTATAAGAGCTGTAAGAGGCCCCAATAAAATGATATATTAATAGCATTTTTTTAAAAAGCAGTTATTCTGCTGGCATAGAGATAGAGTGAAGCCCTAAAGAGGAGAAAACATACTGTATATACTCGAGTATAAGCTGACCTGAATATCAGCTAAGGCACCTAATTTTACCACAAAAACTGCATTAAAAATGTGCTGAAAAACTCAGCCTATACTCCAGTATATGCGGTACACATCCTTCGCGAAGCTGTTCCTAATGTCTTACATTTCTGTTGGCTTGTTTTCTCAGGGCAAAAGAAGGGCATTTTTTGGACGCATAAGCAGAGGTGGTGAAGACAGAGGAGGGTGCCCGGCTATCAAAACATATAGCATCTGGGGTCTTAGAGGCTTAAAGTTAAACAAGAGGCCATGCAACAGTGCAGCAACAAGCCCCCATGGAACAAGCACGCCAGCCGGTGTGATCCTGAGGTGTCATCGAGACTGGGCAGTGGGCATCAGAAGATTCACAACAAAGAACAAACAAACAAAAATGCATTGGTGAGAATGGGGGTGGGTGGGATTGGAGCCGAGACCCAAAGCCCATCTGTGGTTAATGGAACATCTCCCCACAGAGGGGTTGCAGGGAAGGGATGAGTCAATCAGGGTGCAGTAGAGCACTAATGGATCACACAATATATCTCTGATCCCTTGGGGCCTCCTCACCCCCCACTATCATGACCCTAGTGCTGCTTCCCACTCTGGACTAGACGGGAGCATGTACATAGGTACAGGGAAGACATAAAAGTCACAACACATGGAACCCAGGAACAGGAAGGGGTATAGAAATACCAAAAGGGTAGGGGGAAGGTGGGGAGGTGGGGAGGGAGGGAATACCGATCTCAATGAATTGCACATAACCACACACACCCCAACCAGGGGAAAGAACATCAAAAACAAGAGGGGAAGGGAGACAGTAGTTGGTGTGAGATTGGAAAATAATAACAATCTATAATCTATCAAGGGGCCACAAGGGTTGTGGGGAAAAAAAGGAGGAGCTGATCCCAAGGGCTCAATGATAAGTAAATGTATAGAAAAGAGCGATGGCAATATTTGTACAAATACATCGGATATAATTGATATATGAATTGTAACAAGAGTTGTAAGAGCCCCCAATTTAATAAAAGAAGAACATTTTTGTGGGCAGGAAAATATTAACTTCACATCACTGGGACATTTGTTGGGGATTCCAAAACTGACCCAGATTTAAGAGCCGTGCCGGTCATGCTGTCGGGAAAGCTTTAGACTGCTAACTTCAAGGAAAGCGGTCCAAACCCACCAGCTACTCCACAGAGTACAGTGACCAGGGGTCACAGCCCTCTTCAACCCACAGGGGCAGCTCTACCCTGTCCTATAGGCTCACCACAAGTCAGGTCAACCTTGTAGCAGTCAGGTTTGAGTTCTTGGTGGGTGAACATGGACTTGATGGCAGTAGGCTTAGTGATTGGTTAGTTGGTTGGTTTTGGACATTGGGTAATCTAGCTGTGCATTTTTTTTCTTTCCTATCAGTAGAGAGAATCCTCTAGGACAAGATTAGCTATTTGGTTGGCTCCTGGAGGGTTACTCTTGCATCAATAGGACTTCCAGAGGGGTGGCCATTATCTAACCTACTATAGGAACTCTACTGGTTAAGAGGTTGTTAGATCTCTCTGGAGCTTGATTTATACCTCGGTCCTTGGCTCCGCGCGAGAAAGAATTCACACCGAAGCCTGGTTCGTGATCGAAGTGAGTTTTATGAAAGTTAGAAGAAGTTTCAGGTTTACACGGC
>NW_022103908.1:4745029-4746495 GCF_000313985.2 Echinops telfairi | reverse complement strand
GGGGGGGGTCGTGCCAGTACATGGGTGAACTTGTTAAGTTAAAAGTACTCATATCTTTCTTCCTTACTAATTTTCTTTATACCTTTTCTTCCAGTATTCTCTTTGGACTAGAATGCATAGACCATGGTTATTGAGCTGATATAATCAAACTATTCAATTGAAGAGGAATTGTAGGCCAGCATGGTTAATTATAAAAACAAAAACAAAAACTCACTCTAATAGAGTCAGTCCGAACTCATAGCAACTCTATAGGACAGGATAGAACTGTCCTTGTGAGTTTTTGAGACAGTAATTGTTTACAGGAGTAGAAACTTCATGTTTCTCCCAAGGAATGGCTGGTGGTTTCAAGCTTCTGACCTTGCAGATCGCAGCCAAAACCATAACAACTAAACTACCAGGGCCCCCTGAATGGGCCACAGAATACAGTAAATAATCAACAATATTTAGTATGCCATTCGTGGGTGCTTATAGGAATAGAGTACCCCTATCTTTGAGGAAGTCATGGTTCAATGAAAGAGAGAGGACCTGTACAGACAAAAAGATAACTAACAGCCTGTGGAATAAAATTAATGCTATAAAATGAAGTAACAATAGCTCAAATATTTTAGTGGATGACTTTCAGATTTTAAAACTTCCATTGACAATGGATGGCAAATGTCACTTCCATAAGTTCATTCTTGGAACAAAGTAAATTGATAGTATTAATATATTTTTGAAATATGAGTTCGAATTTAAATTGCTTTTTAATTTGCTTATATATTTCTTCTTGGTATCATTTTAAGAGGTTCAATTATACTAATGAAGGGAAACATTAAAAATGGTCATTTCAGAGACTAGAAAAGAAATAAAAGCTGTTTTTTTTATTCTTGGGATTTTGAATTTTTTTGTATGCCAAGAAATTTTAAACAAAGCTACCTGGCCAACCAACTGAAGGAGACCCATTGGGTCCATTCCAAAGTAAGATGGCCCAACAAAATGAGAATATTATTCAACAACATCATATATATCATACACCAGTAAAATTTTGCTGAAAATACTTCACACAAGATTGCAGCTGTACACGAACAGATAACTGCCAGAGATTCCAGGCAGGTTCCAAAGAACTCATGGAGCAGGGATATCATTGCTGCTATCAGATGCTCTGGGTTGAAAGCCAAGAATGAGATGTTTGCCTGTTTTATTGACTATGCAAAGGCATTCAACTGGGTGGCTAAAACAAATTATGGGCAAGCTTTTGAAGGAAGAGCATTCCAGAAGACTTAATTGAGCTCATATGGAACCTGCACTTAGACCAAGAGGCAGTTGTTCAAACAGAACAAGGGGACGTTGTGTGGTTTAAAGTCAGGAAAGGTATGTGTCAAGGTGTGACCTTTCCCTATACATATTCATTTTGCATGCTGAGCAGATAATCTGAGAAGCTGGATTACATGAAGAAGAATGCTTTTGTGCATGTTATTATCTCCGCA
>NW_022103908.1:4728820-4743581 GCF_000313985.2 Echinops telfairi | reverse complement strand
TTATGCTAGGCACCAAGCACTGGGGAGAATAGTAGTCCTGAGACCTGTCCTTTGGGACTTCACAGTCGATCTAAGAAGAAAAACATTACACAAATGACTGTTGCACACTTAATTAGTAACAATTGTAGGCACTACATGAAAATGTACAATCAGATCTGAATCTTGTAGTATTAGGATGCATATGTTAGTCAATAAAAGAACTAATTTTTAAGTAAAAAAAAAAAGTGTCAATGTCAATAGAAGTAAGCATACGTTCCAAAGTATGCTTTCAGTAGTGTATCTAGTAGAGGCCTGATATATGAAGAATGGCTTGCTAGATAGTACTCCTGCTTTATAGAACAATATCAAATGTAATTGTTGGAAATCCTATAAATAGACGACTTTCTTCCTCTATACAAAGGAAGGCACAAGATGGAAGGATAAGCACATATGGGACCTGGATGGGAATAATTGACTGAAAGGAGCTGAAAGGAGCTCATCAGTGACGATAAAGTAGAGAAATGTCAGTTTCGTCATTTGCTTTCTTTTCCCTGTTTCTCCTTAGTTCAATTTTGTATTTATTTGTAAGTAGCTGTGGTTTTGGTTTGTCCACTTATCAGTTTTATACTGATGTCCTACATAAACCTTTTTTTTGTATAAATCTTTGTCCTTTATTGAATTGCTTACTTATTTCTCTGTACTAAAATGTAAATCCATTGGAAATGCTGGAAAACATACTAGGTACCCAATTCTTAAAAACTGGAGAGAGATATTAAAAATCATAAGATGAAATGTAAACTTACTTTCTCAATTTTAGCACATAATCACTACATGTATTTTGATGCATAAATTTAACTTACATAAAATGTCTCAATCCAAAAAAAAAAGGTGATTCTAACTAGCAGCAACCCTATGTAGCATTTCTGAGGTTTTTGACTTAAGAGCAGTGAGTTTTTCAAATCCTTTTTTAAACAGTTTTTTGACATATAATTCCCAAATACAATTCAATAATTCAATCATTACAAGGAGCTGTGCAATCACCACCACACTTTTAGGACATTCTGTTTTCATTGTTGTTAACTTCTCAGTCCCCCACCCCAAACAACCTCCTTTTCCATGCCCTTAGGAAACTAGGTTTCCCTATCCTGTATTTCATATACAGGAAAACATCATACAAAACAAAAATGAGCCAACAAACAAGAAACCCAACATCAATGACAAAATAAAACAGAGAAAAACCTCAATCAAAACCAAAGGCAAAATATTAAAATAAAAAAAACTACAACAGATTTTAAATGGGTCAAAAGAGAGATGGAATGATGTTATCATTTTAACCTACCTGCATCTGTATTACCAGGAGCCCTGGCAGCATGGTGTTACACACCAGGCTGCTTCTGTGAGGTCAGCAGTCTGAAACTACTAGCGGTTCTGATGGAGAAAGGTAAGGCGTTCTATTCTTGTCAAGAGTTACAGTTTCAGAAACCCACAGGGCCAGTAGCACCCTGTCCTACAGAGTCACTGGCAGTGAGTCTGGCCTTGTAAGTCATCTGTTTGAGTCCACTTTCCAAAACAAGACTATTCCCATCTAGTCTATGATCAGAGAGGACTCTCTGGGAGCTTAATCCACATGATGACCCTACAAATGAATTTGGGGCTTTCCCATAGTCTTCTGCAAACTGGGTGTTCAGGATTTAAGGTCACCATTCTGAAACAGCGGTTCCGAGGGAGAAAGATAGGGCTTTATGGAGAGTTAAAGTCTGGGAAACGCACAGGGGCAGTCCTACCCAATCCTAGACAGTCGCTATGAGTTGGAAACAACTCAATGGCTGAGCGTCTTGTTGGGTTGATGTGTCAAAGCAAACTGTATGCCACAACTGGAGGTTCTCACAGCTCTTACAACAATCCATACATCAATTGTACTAAGCATATTTGTACATATGTTGCCATCATTATTTTCTAAACATTCACTTTCTATTTGAGCCCTTGGTATCAGCTCCTCTCCCCCACCCCCCATGACCCCTTGATAAATGATTATTTTCATCTTTTACACCGACTGCTCTCTCCCTTCCCCCATGGTTTCTTTCCCGCCTCTTCTCACCTTCCCCCTTCCCTCCTGGTATCGCTACCCCTGAGACATTTCTATTCCTGACATTTATCTGACCTGGATTCGTGTGTCGTGAACTCTTACCTGTACCTGTGTACATGGTCCGGTCTAGCCTGCAATGAAAGGTAGGACTGGGGTCATGATAGTGGGGGGGTGAGGAAGACTCACAGAACCAGAGGAATAGTTTATATTTCATTGGTGCTATACTAGCCCTAGTTGACTCATCCCTTCCTTGTGACTCTTCTGTGAAAGGATGTGCCATTATGTACAGGTGGGTTTTGGGTCTTTGCTCCGACCCCTCTCATTTTCAACTATATGTTGTTGTTTTTTTGTTTGTTTGGGGTCTTCTGATGACACAATAACATACCTTTAGGAGAGTGGAGGACAAAGATCTGAAAGGGAGGATAAAGAGCAAGCTAATTCTTGCTTTTATTAATGGGGATGACAGGCATGTTAATAATAATCAATCATAGTATAAAAGTATGTAAATAATTAATCTCAGAAATACACATATCTGTAAATATATATATATATATATACATACATATATTCCACAATACTCAAACCCACCATTATCAAGTCTATTCCAACTCACATTGATCCTATAGAGAGATCCTATAGAGAGAGGAACTGTTCCCTCAGGCATCCGAGACAGTCCATCTCTAGAACAGCAGCAGCTCTGTCTTTCTTCCCTCCAGCAGCTGCTGGGTTTGAAAAGCCGCCCTTTCAGAGAGCGGCCCAACACTCAACCCTCTGTTTCACCGGGGTTCTCTATAAACGAATACACATTGATTGAATAAATGAGTATGTCTCTAACAACACCATGTATATGTGTATATATAGTTATATACATATCCAATTATATAAATGCCTGTATTGTTGTGGAGGCAAGTAACTGAGAAAAGGAGAAGACTAAAAGACTAGGTGTGAATTCTTGAGTGATGCCAAGAAACAACTTAAAAATAATCGTTCCATTTTAAACTTCTCATTGAAATAACCTGATAACTGATAGATGGAGCTGATTCTGGTAACTCTCGTATTCTTTCAGTGGAAGATAGGATTGGGGATTTGGTGGCCACCTCCTTTTGCTTTTGTTTACTCAATCTCAGTTGATTTAGACCATAGCTTGGGGAAGAATCTCATTCTTTGATCAATGGAAAATTTCTATTTCCTTATCTTAGGGGCATTAAAAATTTACTCTCCATAGAGTTATAGTGGCTGGAGCTCAGGCAGAAATACAGTTACTTGAAAACCGCAGCTTTGACACATGAGAATTGTATCTAATTTATTTACTTTTGCTGTTATGCTTTATTCCTCCTTCAGGCATGCTGTTGGTTGTTGGGGTGCAATAAAATGTGGTAATGATGATGTGAACTGCATCTGCAACAATCCACTTTCAAATGCACTCTACATGATAACAGTGCTACTCGCAGCTCTCCGTACTGGTCAGAGGCCATTCACCAGAGGCATGCATTTCCCTTCATTTTTACTAAGGAACTTCTAATGGGCCTGGAAACCATTATGCTGAGTGAAGTCAGCCTATCCCTAAAGGACATATACTGTATGAGTCTACTGCTGTAAGGATAAAAACCAAGACAAAGGCAGATTTCTGTTGTCAGGTCAGGTAGTCTTCTAATCTGGTCCCTGAAACACCAAGGGAGTGTGCCTGCCTCGTTCCTATAAACCATATACCATCCCTCCCCTTATTTGAACATCTTAAAAGCAACCTCAAAAGTGGTGGCCTCCCTCCTGATGGGGCCAATTTCCTATGATATAGGAAGAGGGAGAAGATCGCTCAATTCCTGCCACATAGAAATGTTCTATAGACATCCCATTTCAGCAGACACTCCTTCAAGAGTAATTACTGACCTTTTGTGGAAACTCGTATCAAGAGGAACAGAAGACATGCCCGCATCAGAGATGGTGAATATACTTCTGATGGAGGGGAAACTGGGAAGGGCAACAGGCCATTGAGAAAAACGTTTAACATTACTTATATAGGCCCCAGGGGGGAAATATGCTCGGTACTGTGTTCATAATTGGGCACTTCTGATCTAGTTTCTATACAGCCCCTGGTGACCCAGACAATGTACTATAGACAATTGAGACACCCTTCCTAGACCATACCAGATGGACTCAAATTGGAAACCTTATAAGTGAATTGGACCTTACCTTAAACTTACTTGTAGCAGAGCTAAAGAACTAAAAATACTCCCTTGAACTTAAAACTGAAATGCCCTACTAGGAGAAGAAGCAGATGATCCCTTTCCCAAGGTGAGGGAATTGGTGGTCATTGGACTTTGATTTGGTTTAGACCTATTACTTTGAAGGTGCCCAGAGAAGGGCAATCCAGGACCAACATATATTTTCAGTTTCCATACTCTCTCTGCTTTATTGTGGCATGTGTTAGTTGACCAAGCACGTTCTGCCTTTGTGTTACTCAAAGTATTGCCATATCTCTAACCCTCATGGTTTGTGTATCTAGTGTCCAGTCACCTAAGTTTTGAAGCTGTGCAAGTTAACAATGCATGTATTGTAATCGAAAAATTTGTCCTACACATGTATAAATTCCTTCTCTCCACAGTATTTTACATTCTATACCATTAACTAAAATAATAATGCTATCGATAGAATTACCTTATGCCCCATGGGAATGATTTGTGATGTACTTCAATAAAATGATCATGTCTCTATGAACTACAGATACATGAAATGGATTTTGAGTTCTCACTTGATCATGGCCCTAATATAAGAACAATTAGTTATTGTGACATGACCCTGCTCATTACTTGTCCTCATGAGGAGATCACTGAAGATATGGGTTCGAGAGCAAAGTGTGGTGAAGACGTGTTGAAAGAAGGCTATCATAAAAGATAATGGCTGGGGTCTTAAAGGTTTGTCTCAAAACAAGCAGCTATCTAAATCGGAAGTCAGTCGAGTCTCATGGAAGTACACCAGCCTGTGTGATACAAGGAGGGAACTATGGTAGAGCCTAAATTCTAAACACTGGGTTTTTGGGAACATCTTGGATGATAGCGGAAGCCTAAAATCTACTTGCAGAATCCCACAGTGGATTGAGTCTCTGGTCAGTCCCTACTGACTATAGTCTAGGAGTGGGAATAGTCTTAATATCAGACAAAGCATATTGTAAATTGGCTTTTCACAGTTGTAGTTAGGCTGGAATATAACACCATGTCATTAGATCTCCCTTTTGACCCATTTTGAATGTACTCTGGTTTTAAAATGTTTTCTGCTTTCTTTTAGATTGAGGTTTTTCTGCTTTATTTGGCCAATGTTGCTGGGTCCTTTTTTGTTTTGTTTAGTTTTTTACTTTGTTTTATATGTTTTTCTGTATAGGGAAGTCGGGGAGAGTAAATCTATGAAGACAGCCTGGGCCATGGAAGGGGGAGGTGGTGGAGTTGGAGAGTGGGTACAATAAAGAAGAAAATGTGCCAACGTTGACTGTGGTGTCGATTGAACTACTGAGCTGTATGTCAATTATATTTCAATAAAGCTTGTTGTCAAAAAGAGAATTTCTAACGCGAGGCTGGCAAGACTGTCTTACGGACTTTGGCATACTGTCAGGCGAGAGCAGTCCCTGGAGAAGGACACTGCATTTGGTGACGTGTAAGGGCAGCAGAAAAGAACTCAAAGGGATGGACTGACACCACGCCTGAGGGCTCAAGCTTCGGAACACTGTGGGCATGGCACGAGACCGCGCACTATCCCATTCTGCGGTGCAGAGAACGGGGCCAGAGCCCACTCGTGCCACTTCCCGACAACCTCACACCACACGTTACGGCACAGATGAACCTTGGAAATGTTACACGAAGTGAAAGACTCCTTTCAGAGAAGACCACATAGTATTTTTTAAATACTGAAGTCTAGTATAAGGGAACCCATCATACAGAAGTAGACTGGCGCATGTTAGTGCTTGGAGTGAGGTGGGTGGGTCAGGGAGAGGGTGGCCTGTGGCGTTTCTTTCTGAGGTGATGAGAATGTTCTAACACTGCCTGTGGTGATGGCTGTGCCTATCTATGTACACTACCAGTGTCACTGAATCATAGGCTTTACATGGGTGAATCGTCCGTTACACGAATTTGTATCTTAGTCAAGCTGTTTGAAATTAGCTTCAAATATGTATCGAGTTTGTCGTTTTCACTCCAGAAACCTGCTTTCAGAGAATCGAGGGCTGGGGGAGAAGGCAAACCTGGCAGCATGAAGAGGCAAGCAGTACTGGCGACTTGCTGCATGTGAGAAAGTGATTCTAGCCGAGATTTTCCACAGTGGTTGTCTCATCAGTTTTCATCAAGTTCCTCTTTTTGATTTGGCTGCATCCTCTCTCAAGTGCGGCACAGCTGGACGGACTGAGTCAACTGGTCAGGCTGTCAATTCTAGGACCTGCAGAAGCCTGCTCATGCAACGTGAATTTGATGTGGTGCAGTAACGGGGTCCTGTAGGCTCTTTGGGTCCATAAGACAGATTTCCCTTTGCACATAAAAGTTTTCTTGCAAGTGATTTTACAGTTATAAGCTTTTAATTAACTTGGAGTTTTTATGTGCATGGGGTCAGAAGAATTTTTTGTGCATAATGCTATCTTTTGTTTAAGGAAAATTTAGTGGGGGCTGGGACCAAGTAAGAAAGCATCTATCGAGGCAAATGTCCACACCTTGTTTTATGCTTAATGAGGCATTCATGCAAAAGTTTTGTAGATATGTTGCCCTTTCTGTCTGTCTGTCTGTTTATCTTGTTTGCTTCCCTTTTTAAGGGAATTTATCTGCTTCAGCAGGCTAGGTTCTTTCTGAATTCCCACCTTTGCGTGGCTTCTGTAAGACATCCAGGGTGTCCGCACCAGATCAGGCGTCCCCGGCCTCCTGCTTTACTTCTCTCAAAGAATCAGAGCCAGTGGCCCAACTGAACTAGAAAGGTGTCTTTGGAAAAATATCAGACAGGTAGTACATCTCACTCTGCCAAGTGTCTATCTCAAAGGGACAGTGTGTTTCGAAGGAGGCACTGGTTGGTCTCTGTAGAGTGGAGATGACCGACAGTGGTAGAGTGCCGAGATATTTATTCTGCTTTACAAACGTATGATAACCAAGAGGAGGAATATACATGACTGTTTGGGCGGGAATGGGAGGGAACTTCGGATATGCTTGAGGTCCGCCACTCACTTTCTCTTATTTGGTCAGCTGTGAAATGTCCCGGTGGTAGCTAAGGGCTACCTGTCAGGGCGAGGGTGGATGTGGTTTTTATTATGACAACGAGCAACGAAGTTTCTTTAGGTCGTTTCATTCCCTGCCACGCATGTTCGAGGGAGGCGAGCACTCTCTATTCGCAGGGTCCTTGAATTAGTAATTCTACCGCAGTGGATCAGCTGAACTCTTCTGGATGGCCCCCTTAATCTTCGGGTGTTTTTCAGTGGAGTTTTCAGCTTCCTGGTTCTTTTCCCAACAGAGCTAACTCCTTTCCACACGTACGTGCTCACGTAAACTAATGTCAGTGGTATTTTTCTCTGTGCTTGTACAGCAATAGCAGTTAGACTGGCATTTGGGCTTTGTCAGAGCCTCGATTGCTCCTCTTTATTCAGCAGAGTAGAAGTGCCATGTGCCTCTCAGCTGTGTTTTGGTAACACATACAGTTGTAACAGATCGCTGGTGTCCCTGTACGGGAAGTGCTCGTTTGTAAGGTCGGTGGTCCAAACCCACCAGGCTCCCTTTAGGGAAAAGATGAGATTATTTACTTCTGGAAAGCTTTACAGCCTTGGCTGTAACCTATCTAGGGTTGATATTAAATTTCTCCATTGCAGTGCGGTGGGAGTATAAGTGTCTATAAATTATTTGTTACTGGAAAGTAGTTTCATCCATGGAAACGACGATAGTTTCTCTATTGTTTCCTTTTCTGGTGACGACGTAAGCCATGTTGTCAGATAGAAAACTTCTTCGAAGGAAACATGAGAATTACATGCTCCAACTGGCTTATAAAATGCCAGCCAGTTGGCTGTCCTAGACAAAGTTTTAGGAAACAAATCTTTATCTCATTTGTGAGTGGCAAATGGAATCCGCAAGCTTAACTCGCTTGGGTGTTTTTGTTTGTCTGAACTATGCATTGTTGAGTAACAGTTACATTAGGAAGAGGGCATGAGACAAGAGCAAAGGGAGCCTTTTAGACAACAGTGTTATTAGAACCATCTCTGTGAATAAGTAGTGTGGAAATTATAGAACAGTATCATTAAACTCACATGCAAGTAAAACATTTCAGAAGATAATTTGAGGGTTGCAGCAATACATTGACAGGCAGCCGCCAGAAACACAAGCTGGGTTCAGAAGAGGATGTGAAACGTTATCATTGCTGATGTCAGATGGATCTTGGCTGGAAGCAGAGAATACTTGACAGATGCTTACTTGTGTTTTAATGACTATGTAAAGGCATTTGACTCAGTGGCTCCTAAGAGATTATGGATTGCAGTGAGAAGAAGAGGAATTCCAGAACACTTCACTGTGCTCAAGCGGAGCCTGTGCGTGGACCAAGCGGCAGGTGTTTGAACAGAACAAGGGGTGCTGTGTGGTTCAAAAAGCAGGAAAGTTGAGTCGGGATCGCATCCTTTCATGATGCTTGCTTAATCTGTATACTAAGCAACTAAGCAGAGAAAGTGGACCACATGCAGAACCCCCAACCTTACAGACCAGCATACATTAACCTATGTTAGTTTAAGCAGCAGGCACAACCTTGCTTGCTGAAAGCCAGGAGGACTTGAAGCACCTGCTGAGGACTATCAAAGGCTGCAAGCATTATAACTCAATGTAGTGGAAAATCAGCATCCTCACAACTGAACCAAAAGAAAACGTCCCAGAAGTAGCGGTGGGAAATCGGGTTATAGAGCAGGGTGAGAAAGAAAATCCTGGCAAACAGAAAAGATTGATATTGTCGAGGATTTCATTTTCCTTGGATCCACAAGGACCACTCATGGGAGTTCAGTCAAGAAATCAAGCAATGAATGTATTGGGCAAACACAAGATCTCTGTGCTACACAAGATCTCTGTAAAGTGCTGAAGAGCAAAGACGTCAAGTTGAGGACCAAGGTGCACCTGACCCAAGCCATGGTATTTTCAACCACCTCATATGCATGTGCCAGCTGGACAAAGAATAAGCAAGACTGCAGAAGAATGAATGCATTTACATTATGGAACTGGTGAAGGATACTGAATATACCATGGTCTACCCAAAGACCAAACAATCTGTCTTGGAAGAAGTATAGACAGCATGCTGCTTAGAAGAGATGTTGGCAAGGCTTCATCTGACATACTTTGGACATGATATCAGGAGGGACCAGTTCCTAGAAAAGGAAATCGTGGTTGGTAAAGTAGAAAGTCAAGGAAAAGGAAGACTCAACAAGATGGATTGCCACAGTGGTTGCAGCCATGAACTCAGACAAAACAATAATTGTGAGGATGTCCCAAGGACCAGGCGGCATCGCATTCTGCTGCATGTGGGGTTTGAAGAATATTAAATATGTCATGGATTACCAGAAGACTCATGTGGCAGTTAGATTTGATGTCAACTTGTAGATGTGCAGGGGCGGATTCCAAGTGAGAACTTCTCCCTGTCTGACCCTTTGCCTTCCTCCTTTCTGGGACTCTGTGTCTGCTTCCATAGGTGGTCCCATAGGGGCCATCTGACCCTGGGAGCTGTTAACGCTGCCATCTTCCCATCGATCACATTTCTCTGCATCCACAGATCTGTAATTTCCCTCCTTCCCACTTCACTTTTCTGCGCCATCGGCCCATAGAAACTTGAATCTGCAGAGGGCCCCAGCTAGCCTTGGACCATTTTGATATAAAATTACTTCTTGATATAAAGTTCTTTCTTATGCATAGATGAGTGTCACTGGTTTTGTTTCTCCAGACAACCCAGTCTAACACAGAAGATTTACAGTCAGAATGCTCCTTAGATGGAGAGGTTTTGCCCCACGTACTTACACACAAGTCAAGAAGGACTGGTCAGTCCCTGGAGGAGTTCATGCGTGGTCCAGTGAAGGGTCAGTGAAAACAGGAAGTCCCTGGCACAGTGGCTGCAGCAATGGGCACACACAGCAATCACTGTGTGAATGGGGCCAGACCAAGCACTGTTTCTTTCTCTTGTCCACAGGGTCATTATGGCTCGAAACTGGCTCCCTATCACCTCACTATAACAGCATGGACGAATTGATAGATGGTTCCAGGCAAGCAACTTTAGGCGGATGGTATGACCTCGGGCTAATGTAGCCAATAATTAGGAAGATAAACTCTGACCCTCTTCTTACATTAGTAAAAATGTATATTTGTGTAGCATAATTTGCAGTGACTAACATATATTAAGTTACTCTAGTTCTTATTAGTAATTAGCTCCTTTATAATTATGCTGTTGTTAGGCACTGTTGAGTAGGCTCTGATTCACAGGAATCTATGGACAACAAAAGGAATGTTGCCTGGTCCCGTGCCATCCTCACAATGGCTAGGTTTGAGGTCAAAGTTGCAGCCACCCTGTCAAAGCACAAGAATTTATAATGACGACGTTTAAAATCAGCAGTGAGCTCCACCCTCTCGCGTGCTTCCCTCTCTGTGGAGTCGGAAGCCGTGGCTCTCAGTTCCTGCACTCTTCAGCTTTTGTGTTTTGCTGTGACTTAGAACTGCCAAGGAAACGAGGAACTCATGCAAGATTGCAAGGACAGAATTTTTGATTGTCTCTACTGTTATGAAGGAAATTCCAGCTCATGGCGTTTCCATGTGAGTGTGTGTGAATATAACTGTGCTTCAGGTCTCCCTTTGATACGCCTGAGAGTGGACTCACCCACACCCACCACCACCCACACTACAAAGACAGGAGAGAGACTCAGGAGATGAATACATATTTTTTAATGCAAGAATTCCTTTGAAGTGCAAATCATATTTTGATAACCTATTTTTTTTTTTAAGTTTGGAATTGTTGAGAGAGGCCTTTGATTTTCCCTTGGAAGGAAGAAATACTCGTTTGTATTCCTATAATGGTTGGATCTTTAATTACCGTAGACAAGCAAGATGAATGAAATTATCTTGTCTCTCCCTTAGGCTTACTTTTCACGTCACATTGTCTGAGAGATGAAATGCAGTATTTTAAAACAGATGACAAGGATGTCACCTCTTAGTGGCACAGATTTTAGTAGCAGTAGTAGGATATTTTATTACGATCAATTTATAGTCTGAGATCCCAAAGATGTCCGTCTGTGCCTTTGTGAGGAAATCTCATAGAGACACAATGTTTCAGATGGTGACTGGGCAGGAAGGTGAGTGTAAGGAGAGCCATATAAGCTGCATCTAATGGGACAGCTCTAGGTGTGACAATGGTTCCTAAAATGAAAGGTTTGGATTCTTTCAAGGAAATGCCTGGTCATGGCACCCACTCTCTTGCAGAGTCTGGAAGCAGCAGTCAAGCAATCAAACAACATATTGCAATGGGCAAATCTCCAAAAAAAAAACTCTTCAAGGTGTTAAAGAGCAAAGACATCATTTGGGGGCCTAAAGTCTGCTTGACTCAAGCCTTGGTATTATTAATAACCTCAATTTTTAAAATCAGATGTCTTGGAAAAAGTATGGCCAGTGTGCTCCTTAGAAGCAAGAATGGCCAAGACTTACATATTTTGGACATGTTGTCAGGAGAGACAGGTCCCTAGAGAAGGACATCATGCTTTGAAAAGCAGAGGGGCGGTGAAAGAGAGGAAGACCCTCGATGAGATGGACGGACACAGTGGCTGCAACAATGGGCTCAGACACAAGAACGATTGGGAGGAGGGCGCAGGGCCGGGCAGTGCTTCCTTCTGCTGTGCACAGGGTCGCTACGGGTTGGACCCAACTCTATGGCACCTAACAACATATACACGTGAAAACTGAAATGAATAAGGAAAGCAGATGAAAGGATGCACTTGAATGAAGGTGTTGGTGAAGCATATTCATAGCACGTGGACTACCAGAAGAGCAAACAGATCTGTCTTGGAAGAAGTACACCAGGATGCTCCTCAGAGACAAGGGTGGTGAGACTTTGTCTCGCATCAGGAGGGACCCATCCCTGGATGGGAGCACATCATACTTGATGAAACTGAGGGTTGTGGGTCATCAAAAAGGAAATGGATTGGCACAGTGACTGCAACAACGGCTATCGTATACAACTAGGATGGCACAGGGATGGGCAGTGTTCTGTTCATGGGTTTTTGTTATACTTAGGTTTGTCAGAATCGTCTTGACACTTATGAGGCATAGATATGTATATGTACATATATAAAATAAAATACTATATAAAAATAGAATAGTATATAAAATAATATGTATAGGTATATATAACCCAAAAGTTCATAGACAAATTAAATGAAAAGATAATGAAAAATTTCCACAAGTAGATATATTTGAATTCCAGGGCTAGTTATTTCCAATATTATTAGTAACTTCTGATACTTCCTAGAACTTGTAATTGCTTGTTAATTGACATAAAATAAATGCCTTGTAAAAGGCACATTAAATACTTTTCCAGCAGGGGGTAATAATTTTCATGAGCTGGTAAGCACTGAAGGAGACTAACTTGTTCACACATCCCACTTCCCACCCTGCCCCACGGACCGCACCCCCCCCCCTCCACCACAAGCAAATTATGTCACTCCTGGCCGTTGGTGTCCTCAAAATGACAGTGCATTCTGGTACAGATCAGAGCTGGAAACACAGGGAATCCAGGACAGAGAAGCCCCTCAGGACCAATGATGAGAGTAGTGATGCCAGGAGGGTAAGGGGAAGTGGGGGAACCGATCACAATAATCTACATACAACTCCCTCCCTGGGGCATGGACAACAGAAAAGTGGGTGAAGGGAGACATCAGAAAGTGTAAGACATGAAAAAGTAATAATAATTTATAAATTATCAAGGGTTTGTGAGGGACAGAGAGTGGGTAAGGGAGGGGGAAAAATGAGGAGTTGATACCAAGGGCTCAAGTAGAAAGAATGATGATGGCAACAAATGTACAAATGTGCTTGACACGATGTACGGATGTATGGATTGTGATAAGACTTGCATGAGCCCCCAATAAAATGAAATTAATATAAAGTAGGTTACATTTTTTTTAAATGACAATGCATTTTTTAACCACATGTGACTTGCAGGACGGTAATTGTAGTAAAGAAAACATAAGGTTGCTGACACATAAAGTTACTTCCCAGACGGAATAGACTTCCTTTTAATGACAGAGGTCACATTGTTAGTTTAATTTTGTCGAGAAATATTGCTAGCCAATATTTTATAGAAAATGTAATAAAAAGAGTTTAACAATGCTTCATTGCACTTTCATAGTCATCCCGTTCCTTAATTTAAGTAGAGAATAAGTGTACTTTCTTCACAGTGGTGTTTCTGCCCGTAACGCTAGCGGTAGCTCCTTCGGAACTTGATAAAGCACACAGCAGAGCGATTTCCTTCCATCATATGCTAGTTCAATCTGGGTGCCGAACAAGTAATTCAAAGTGCTGAGCAAGGTGATTAGAAACAAGTGACATCAGAGTGGGAGGAGGACTCCGTCACAATCTTCATATGTTGAAATTTCAGATGATTTGAAACATTTACTGATAAAGTTCAAAGACCTCAGCCTTCGGTATGGATTACACTTGAAGGAAAGAAAACACGAGTCTTTACAACTGGACCCAGAAACGTCAACATTAATGATTGGGAAAAAATGATTTTATCAAAGAATTCATCCTATTTGGACCACCAATACATATATCTATGGACGCAACCATCCTAAAATCAAACACTGTCTTGCATCTAGAAAATCTGCGGCCAAAGACCTTCCTGCCGCTTTAAAAACAAGGATGTCGCTTTGATGACTAAAGTGCTTCTGGCCCAAGCCACGGTCTTTTCATTGAGCTCACCTGCATGTGAGAGGTGGCTAGAGAGGAGAGAAGGCAGAGTGGAATTGGTCACAGGATTTGTGCTGCTGACGACTGGTGCATTGACCTCGGACAATCAAAAGAACAAACCAGCCTGAGAAGAAAGCGGAACAGAATGGGTTTTAGAAGTGAAGATCTCCAGACTTTGGTTCACCTTCAAATGCCCTTGAAGTGAACATCATGTTTGGGAGAGTCAAGGGTCAACGGCAACGAGGGTCACCCTCAGGGAGCTGGGTTGACACAATGCCCACGAAAATGGACTCAAACCCACCAATGATCACGGAGATGGCATGGGAGGGGGCTCCCATTTTATCGTTCAGCAGGTCACCATGTGTCTTGGCCAACTTGATGGCAATGAGCCACAGAAACACTGTTGTATAAAAGGTCACCAACAGCATTTTGCCTCTTTTAAGATCTCTGTCCGTAGTCCATCTTCTTCGTGTTCCAACTTCAGATACAATAGAGTTACACCTAAATTCCATCTTTGGTCTGTTTCAGAATTATAAACATGGATGCCAAATTAAGAAAAAAGAGTCCCATCTTGCAAGAAGACCTGTGGGGAGATTGAGCACAAAATGGCTCACATTGGTTAACAGGCCGTTTATTAAGGAGTATATTTTAAAAGCTATATTTGACCATTAAGGTAAAGATACTTATTTCCTAGATTATCCCACTTATTGATGATATACTTCATGCTCCCTGTTAATATTCAAACAAACTTTGTCTTTTCTCAGTTCTCTGTAGG
>NW_022103908.1:4726151-4727558 GCF_000313985.2 Echinops telfairi | reverse complement strand
ATGCGAGAACATGGAGGATTCAAACAGGGTGACACACGTAGAGCTCAAGGGAAGTGCAGAGATTCAAACGGTCGTTTGGAGAGACTGCACGGGTTGGTAAGAAACTGGCCACAGTCACCCCTGTATTTTGCAGTCAAATGCTCTGCCACGGAGCTATAGGCCCACAACCCCTCCTGTTCTTTTGATGGAAGGAAGGTGCCATTTACCAAGAGGAGGAAGCCTGGAAATGGGACGTGGTTTGAGGTGGGAGAAGGGACAGCAAGCGTTCTGTTCTGACAAGTGAAGTTGGTGGTAGCTGCTAGGTCACTGCATGTCTGGGACACTCATGAGTCCAACAAAAGCTAATATTGACCACGTCTCACACCATACTTCCCACTTACTCATTTCCGTATTTCTTTCATTACGAACTGACTAGTTCTGTGCTCGGTGCAGGAGCCCTGCTGTCGCTAAGCACTCAGCTGCTAACCAAACCCGGGTCAGTGGTTTCCACAGGAGAGAGGCAGGACAGTCTGTTTCCATAACAGTAACAGGCTTGGAAGCCCAATGGGGCAGTTCTACTCTGTCCTTGAGGGTCAGAATGAGGCAGAATTCTCTCGAGAGCAAGGAGGTGGCTGGTTCGATTTGGTTTGGGCATGTGCTAGGCACGACACCCTGCCGTGGTGAACAAGGAGACGAGCTTCCCATGTTCACGGAGCGCCCATTCTGCTGGTGGGGTGGGGGGGTGGATACCAAGTGAATCAACCTCCTGCTCCCATTTTACAGATAAAGAACCAGAGGGCAAAGCTACCTAATCTGCTCAAGCCTCCGTCTCGTTATTTCTTGAATGAAGATAATAGTTCTAGCCCTGCAATAGTTAGTCTCCGTGAGGCCTAGGGCCAAGCCTGTTAGAGAGCTCTGCAAGTGGGACTTTATAAGGAACAGGAGAGTCTCAGGGCCAAGTGATAGGTGTGTGGGGAACACTGAATCTTTGGGAGGAAAGACAATGCAAATCCCAAATGCTTACAGGGCACCACTGGGGCACTGTGAAACAACATCTTCATAGATAATTAGGTCTTAAAACTATGCCAAGAGCGACTTAGTTTTTGCCTTCTCTTTGAGGAAGGAATGTGCCTACATATTCCCAGAAATATGGGTGTTCCCTTCAGAGAAATAGATTTCCCAACCTTGCTCCTTGGCAGTGAATGCCAAAGAATCATAAACACTGGAGCAGGCTTTTATTCATTTATTTCTTTATTTATTTTTAATCATTTTATTAGGGGCTCATACAACTCTTATCCCAATCCATACACACATCAATTGTGTAAAGCGCATTTGTACATCCATTGCCCTCATCATTCTCAAAACATTTCCTCTCCACTTAAGCCCCCGACATTAGGTCCTCATTTTTCCCCTCCCTCCCTGCTCCCA
>NW_022103908.1:4711077-4722411 GCF_000313985.2 Echinops telfairi | reverse complement strand
AACAATCAGCCCAGGAAAGCTGCATGGGTCACTGTAGTGTAGACTATCATCCAATAAGGTGCTAGAAAATGAGCCCCTTAGATTGGAAGGCACTCAAAATGCCAGTGGCCACACTGAGCTGGAGTCCACGGATGATCATGAAGATGGCAGAGGATGGGCAATGTTCTGTTCTGCTGTCCATGAACGGAGACTGTGGCTACTAACAGAAACAGCAACTGGTTTAATGAACTACCTACCACTCCCTTCTAGAGAACAACCAAAGACCCTTGGTTTCTGGCCCAATGTTCGTGTTGTTTTTTGTTTTTGTTTTTAAAGGAATAGTCACAGCAGCTTTGTCCTGGAGTTTCGATCACTTCTTCTTCACCCTGTCAGCCTGTTGGTGAGAGAGGGATTTCTGCCGTAGGATTGTGGGATGGCTGAATGTGCCATGCCTGACATTAGCAGAGGAGATCAGCAGCAGCTTCTTCACAGGGGAACGAGGACTCCACACCCCATGCAGGGCTGCACGGGGGTAGTATTTGGGAACAGAGGGAGCAATGATAGACTATGGGAAGAAGTGATTGGCTTGTTTGAATAATTCTGCAACCTGTCAGATAATTGAAACCAGTTATCATAGATAAGCAAGTACTAACAGGAGAAAGATGAAGAGCCAAAGTCTCAGAAACCCACAGGGACAGTTACACCTGTCCATTAGGGTCACCATGAGTTGGAATTGGCTTACTGGCAGTGAGTTTGGGTTTCTGGAACAGGAGCTCTGGTGGGGGTAGTCATTACACATTGGGCTGCTAACCATAAGGTCAGCAGTTCAAACCCACCAGCTTCTCTGTGGGAGAAAGAAGAGACTTTCTACTTCCGTAAAGAGCTACCGCCTCGGAAGCCTACAGGGACAGTTCTGCGCTGACCTACAGGACCCTGCCCTCTAGGGTTGCCATGAGTTGGAATGGACTCAATGGCAGTGAGTTTGGTTTGGGAGCTGAGGGGATTCCTAGGGAGT
This sequence comes from Echinops telfairi, assembly GCF_000313985.2. Lineage (NCBI taxonomy): Eukaryota > Metazoa > Chordata > Mammalia > Afrosoricida > Tenrecidae > Echinops > Echinops telfairi. Next base: position 4,721,417 of record NW_022103908.1, on the reverse strand, counting down.
GCAAATAGTTCATGTGCTCTGCTGCTGACTGAAAGGTTGGAGGTTCAAGTCCATCCAGAGGCACCTCAAAAGGAAGGTCTGATCACCTTCCAAAAATACAGCACTGAAACCCTGACGGAGTACAGTTCTGCTCGGACACATATGCAGCTGCCATGTGTGGAAACTGATCTGATGGCAACCAGTAGTGGTGGGAGGGGCGTGGGGAGGGGAATCTGTGATTGGAGCACTGGAGTCACTCTGGGTTTTGCCCAGATGTCGAGACAGCACATGAATCCGTGCACCATTTTGATTGTATAAAAGGAAGGACTCTTGATACAGGATTTTGAGCCATAGATTTTGAAAGGTGATGTGTAGACTAAGTACTCCTTCAGAAAAAATGCTAGGTGGGAGCACTCTCACAGTCACATTTCTTGAAGGGAGTAGACGTCTGAGTGGGGAGTATGGGCATTTCATTTATTTTCTTGATCTCTTCACTTGCTTGCTACACAGAGCTTTAGTTAAGAGAACTAATCCGAAGGACTAACACCCTTTGGATCTCTTTAACCACTGTTTCAGGGATATGATACAGGGATGTGATCAATGGTCTCTCTTCCTCTCCCTCCTTCCCTTCTGCTCCTTCCTGTCAATCTCTCCCTTCCTTCCTTCCTCCCTCCTCACCTAAATTCAAATTTGGTTCACATTTTTTTCTTCCAGTCCTTGATGGAAAAGTCAGATAGGCTCCAAGACACCCCCATCTGTGTTCACTGAAGTAGGGAGAGTGGAAAACCCTATTCTAGCTTCAAGGGGCCCTGATGACAGTGGTTAAGTGTTGGGTTGCTAACCACAATGTCAGCAGTTTGAATCCCCAGCAGTTCCACAGGAGCAAGATGAAGCTTTCTATTCCCATAAACAGTTACAGGCGGTTCCACCCTGTCCTATGGGGTTACTCTACGGTCATTATGAGTTGGAATCAACTCAATGGCAGTGAGTTTGGTTTTTGGTTTTGAGATGTTCATCTTTATACTCGAATTCAGCTTTATGAGTAAAAACAAAATCACTAGATCTTTGATATGCTTTTGGGTGTTTTTGTTGTTTTTCTTCCCTATATTGATTAGAACATGTAAGGAAAAAGTGATTCATCAGCACCCTCTGGCAACTACTAACAGCTTACTAAAGTGATGCCTACACTCCCAAGTTTAGTCAATGAACCCTATTTAGAGACATAATACAGCATTGCATTAACTAATTTTTTTCTATTAGAGTTCCATTTTGCCTCTTTTAAATTGTTTTTTGAAATGTATAGCATCAAATTGAGCTAGAGAATCCCCTTGCGGATCTTCTACTCCAGTCAAAGGTCAACCACATGAGTCCCCTTCAAACAAACTAACAAACTCCCGCCATCGAGCCCATTCTGACGCATGGCAACCTCATTAGGGCAGGAAAGACTGCCCCTGTGGGTTTTTGAGACTGGGACTCATTAAGGGGGTAGAAAGCCTCATCTTCCTCCCTCTGCGGGGCTCCGGGTTTCCAACTGTTCACCTTCCAGTTAGCAGCCCAGTGAGTAACCACTGCCCCACCAGGGCTCCCCAGAACCACCTTGAGGGTTTGTAAAAACACAGATTGCTGGCCCATGACTTGACTGTGCTCATTTGGGTAGGTCTGGGCTGAGACTTGCGAATTTGCATTTCTACCCAAGTATTGCTTCTGCTGTTGGGATCACACTTTGAGAATCACTGTTCTGGGGGAATACTGGTGGTGTGGCGGTTAGTGCTCGGCGGCTAACTGAGAGGTCAGTGGTCCAAATGGGAGAAGAGTGTGACAGTCGGCTTCTGTGCAGATGACAGCCTTGAAAGTCCTCTCTGCTCTCCAGGGGCCCGAGGAGTTGGAATTGACTTGACAGCAGGTTGGGCTGGGTTCTAGGCCAAGGGCATCTGGAGGTGAGTGACCTCTGCAACCCAGAAAGATTCTTCTGAATCAGGTGTTACGATTTAGGCTTTCTGATTCCTCGTTTGTTTTAGTCTTTTTGTTTGTTTGTGTTTTTAATCATTTTATTGGGGGCTCATACAACTCTTATTACAATGCGTACATACATCCATTGTGTAAGCCACATTTGTACATTCATTACCCTCATCATTCCCAAAACATTTGCTCTCCACTTAAGCACTTGGCATCAGAAACTCATTTTTCACCCTTCCTCCCCATTCCTCTCTCCCTCATGAACCCTTGATAATTTATAAATTATTATTTTGTCATAGCTTACACTGTCCGAAGTCTCCCTTCACCCACTTTTCTGTTGTCCATCCCCCAGGGAGGGGGTTATATGTAGATCCCTATAATTGGTTCCCCCTTTCCAACCCACCCTCCCTGTATCACCACTCTCACCACTTGTCCTGAAGGCCCTGTGTTTCCAGTTCTTAACTGTACCAGTGTACATCCTCTCGTCTAGCCAGACTTGTAAGGTAGAATTCGGATCATGATGTGGGGGCGGGGAGGAAGCATTCAGGAACCAGAGGAAAGTTGTATGTTTCATCATTGCTACACCGCACCCTGACTGGCTCGTCTCCTCCCTGAGACCCTTCTGTAAGGGGATGTCCAGTTGCCTACAGATGGGCTTTGGGTCCCCACTCCACACTTCCCCTCATTCACAATAATATGATTTTTTGTTCTTTGATGCCTGATACCTGATCCCTTCGGCACCTCGTAATCACACAGGCTGGTGTGCTTCTTCCACGTGGGCTTTGTTGCTTCTGAGCTAGATGGCCGCTTGTTTACCTTCAAGTCTTTAAGACCCCAGATGCTATATCTTTTGAAGACAAAGCAGGTGCATAAGCAAATGCAGTAAAGAAAGCTGATGGAACCTGCTTTTGTCTTTTCCTTCACAAAGAGCAATTGCCTCTCACCATCAAAAGTCTTTTTTAACCAGTGAGCCAAAAAGAGTGTCAAGTATACATTCAACTGGACATGGAAGGTTAGTCAATGGTTTGGTTAAGAGCAGGGAGGATGCCACAGGAGGTTCATAGGCTTTGCTAGATCAGGACCTGATCACCCTCCCAGGAGCCACTCTGCCGTGAGTGCATAGGAAGATAGAGGAAGAGGGAAAATCATTTGGTGGAGAACCCGGGCAGTGCCTCCCTGCATCTTGTAAGGGTGTCTGAAGGATTCCGACTCCACGACACATCTGCCAAATATGTGTGGGCTGTTGGTTTGAGTGAGCGGGAACAGAAGGCGCATTCTGACTCTAAATGGGGTTCACTGGCTCGATGGAGTGCCATAGCCAGCCATCACATTAATATATCCATTAGAGGTTGAGAGAGGGTGTTGATTAATCCTTCCTTAAAAGAAGACTTTCTCAAATAAATGCATTTCGGTAGTGAAACCACTGCAAAGACTTTTTTTATTTGAGCTAGTAATTTACAAGAAACGTGTTTGTTTGTTTGTTTGTTTGTTTGTTTTTAAATGGTTTGAGAGTCTTGAGCCATGATCATTTCGTCCTCTCCCTGTGTCAGAATAATCACATATAGAGCAAGACAAAACCGTCATCAGGGTTCTCCCGTGTTTGTTCCTCGGGGACATGATGTCAGTGGACACTGAAGCATCAGTGGGGACGGGGTGGGCACAGGCTGCTGTTCTCCTGGGCTTGGGGACAGCGTGGAGTGGAATTTGTTCTCTCTGTTTCAGAGTGGAGTGGAGGGAAGACTAAGAAGGAGCCGGGATGGGGAGAGAGATTCCCTGGAGAGGAAGGCAAAGAGGATGAAACCGTGCTTTGAAGTACTGCCTGCCTATGCAATGTCCGCCCTCTTCCACCTCCCTCCTTCCTCCCCGTTAGCACACATCTGGTTCAGTATGCTGCACTCACGGGGTCCCTGCACATGCACTCAGCTGCTAGCTGAAAGGTAGAGGACTTGGATCCAGGCAAGAAGTGCCCTAGACAAAAGCTTAATGATCATCTTCTTTGAAAACGCAGCTATTGAAAACCTGGAGAGCATCGTTCTGCTTTGGCACATCTTGGGTGACCTTGAGTTGGAATCCAACATTGACGTCACTGGTCAATGTTGTGGGTGAGTGGAGGAGTTTGATGGCCGACCCACAAGTGCAGGCCCACAAAGGCAGAGACGGATATTAGAAACCAGGCTGTGGGAGACCACAGAAAACCTTGCAGAGCACCTTAGACCCACTTAGGCTGTGGCAACTCTAAGTGTTTGTGTGTCTGTGCATTTGGGTGGGGGCAACTCTCCATCTCCCTCAAGGTCTGCAGGGCAGTGGGTTTCTGGTACAGATGTCCTTTCTGACCTTGGGTTTGGAATTCTGCCAAAAATAATTAGTTGGTGGCAGCTTCACCCTTGATTAGTCAATCAGTTCTGAAAATCAAGTGTGCCAAACCACCCAACAGGATTAAATGACCTTTGTGGGGGAAGCCAGCCCCCCACAACTAATCACAGGTTCTGTAAGTGCAATTGTATGGTTAAAATACATATAAAGATTATAGTAAAGTCATAGAGAATAAGAGAGATGAGAAAGTAAAATGAAGGAGTCAGACACACTTCATAGTAGCATGCTCACCTCCTGGACAGCCATGATCTCACCAGCCAGGTCTGTGCACAGCGCGGGCAGAGAGGGCAGGAAAGAAGGAGATTTATTTCTAACCAAGGGTTATATATCTTTTGGGGGTCTATAAGCCCACTAATTACAGGTGAAGATATACGTCACAGGAAGGGGTTGTACTATAGGTAATACAGTAATAGGAGGGGACCGATCTAGGGGTGTACACACTATAGGAAGAGAAGGGATTAAGGGTATGCATGTGACAAGATTGGCCGATCCTAGGTTCATGATGGCAGCCTAACCTTGATTGTCCTTGAGCTGGAGACTTGATTTGTTCTGAGCCCTTCAAGGAAAGCAATCCACTGTCCCTAACTGTAGGGAGCAAGCCCCACCAACAGTGGGACAGACAATAAGGTCTGCTTGCTCTGGATGGTTGGTGCCTTCAGGGAGATAGTTTGACAATCACCATTAGTTGCAAGCAGTGTTCTGGGTCTAACATATATATTTGGGGGAGAGAAGCTAGGGAAAAGTCTTTTGTATCCCAAAGACCTTGTGGAGAATTAGTAAGTTACTGTGAAAATTCTGTGATCATGGTCGACTGAGTGGGTTGGTTAGATCTGCCATCCTGCTAGGCTTATCAAAAACCAATTCTACAAAGGTTATGAGGGGACCTCGCTATCATCAAGAAGAAAACCTGGGGTGCAGCATGTAATTTGAAGCTAGGATCCATGTGCTGAGAACCTCCTAGACCCCAAAGGGAGAAAAAAGTTGGCTTTTACAAGAGAGCAAAGCAACAGAGAAATGGCAGCAGCATGTGAATGGCTATCGCATGAATGGAAAGGAACAGAAGAAAAACAGCAGCGGTGGTGGGCTAGCCCACAGAGCAAAGTGGCTGCAGTGGTCTTGCCAGCCTCTGGGGAAGAGAGGTGAGCACTGTTGGGCAGGAGGCTGGATGGAAGAAAGGGGCACCTCTGGACGTTTTTTAGCAGAGCTTAAGAGTTGAAACGAGGAGGGCCCAGCCAAGAGAGGGTCTGGCTATGGGTACCACTCAAAACAAAAAAGAAGCTGAGAACTGCCTTGGTTGACAGCTGTCCTGATTGCACAACTGATTTCAGTTTCCTGAGATGCTACTTCCAAGTTGATCCTGATTCCCAAGCTGTAGCCTATTACTTCCGTAATGACCTGCATTATTGTCAGTGCGCTCTATTTCTGTGTGGCCGTAGCAATGCATTCTCGAACTGAGGAGACGTAGAATTCCGTGAGAAGGACCAAGTGGTGTCAAAACAGGTGAAACCGCTGGAGAGTCGGGGTACGGCTGACCTCTCCCTCTTAGGAATCAGGGTTGTGTTGATCTTGATTCTCATCCCTCCTTGGGAAGTTAGAGCAGGTCTGACTTCAGAGGGCACAATGTCAAGAAATAATGAGACATCAGACTTCCTGGTCTGATGGGGACCTGTGGAACCCCCAACCTGTGGCCCTTAGATGTCCTTCAAACGGTGTATAAAGGAAACTCTGTATGAGAAGCAGGGATGAACAGAACAACTAAGGACAAAGTTCCTTGACCACCTGCAGAGCGGCAACCGCCTCCCCTTTGAAAGTGCCCTTGAAAAATGATAAGTGTTCCCTGAGACAATGTCCCTTCTCTATTCAAGAGGGGGACCTCTTTACCTTCAGAGCGAAGTGTATGTTATCTATGCTTAAGATGGTCCCTTCTCACCTCTGGAGAGGGACTCACTTCATTTCTTTTGAATAACGCTATGCTGTAATGAAACTGTGGCTGAACTCTTTGTTGTGGCGGTGTGTGTGTGAGAGAGAGAGCTCAGCTTATCTCTGGACCCTAACAAACCACACGGATTAGGAGTTTGCTAATTCCCCGGTGGGCGACAGCAAGCTCCACCGTCATTATGAGTCAGCATCAACTTGATGGAAGTGAGTTTTTGAGACATCTGCCATAATCCACTCTACAATGCTCTCTGTCTGGTAGAAAGGCTATCCACATCACTCAACTATGGTCAAAGGGACTTCACCAGAGGCTTAATATGTGCAGATCTTGCAAATGGATTTCGGGCTTCCATTGTCGTCCACACCCTTCTGAAAAACGGGAGTTCACAATTTAAGCTCTGGTGCCATTCCTTCCTTTAGATTTGGATAATATTATTTACAATCCTTGGATCACACAGGCTGGTGTGCTTCTTCCATGTGGACTTAGTTGATGCCTCACTTAGAGGCTGCTAGTTTGAAGATAAGTCTTCAGGCACCATCTAGTCTCTTCACACTTTGCTATAGCACCCATATCTTCAGTGATCTCTTCATGAGGACGAGCATCAAGCAGGGCTAAGAGACCTCTATTTTACTTTTACTTTATGTAAAAGTTGAAGTTGTCAAGGATTTTGTCCTGATTGAAGCCACAATCAGTGCTCACAGAAGCAGCAGTCAGCAGAGCAAAATCTGTGTTGCATTAGGTAAATCTTTTTGCACAGCTTCTTTTTAGACGTCTTTTCCTTCAACATTCAAGACTCATTAATCCGAGAGTATGTGTGATTATGGACTATTCTAAGGAGCCTAAACACACTTCCTGACAGTATTTGATATTGTCTCACCATCACTCCCCCCTCCCCCGATGGCTTTGGGCGTAGCAGCTCAAAAACAGGATTCATATATTCATCTGTGATTTATACATCAAAAATACAAAAGGAGTTCAGCAGCTTCTCTTTCTCAGTAGATCAATGAGAAATAGTGAGGCAATAAAGAGGTCAGAAGGGAGATCACTTATTGAAAGCATGCCTCAAGAGAGTGCCTCAAGCATGCCACAGAGTAAATGGGGAGGCAGGCCTGGTGGTGCAAATGGTTTAAGCTCAACTATTAACCTGAAGGCTGATAGTTCAAGCCCACCCAGGGGCTTTGTTGAAGAAAGGTCTGTTTCCAGAAGAATTTCACCCAAGAAAACGCTGTGGAGCAGTTCTGTTCCTTCACTCAGGGCAGTTATAAGTCAGAACTGACACTAATTTTGAGTAGCTTAGCTTTCCCGTTCTAGTTCAGTGCATACGTGTTTTTAGAATAAAGTCAGGGTTCTGTAATGGATGTAGTAATAGGGACAGGCCAATTGTTATAACAAGAAACTCCAAAATGTCTAGGACTTGTCATAAAAGTTTTGCACTTGTAGGCAGTATAGCCTTGGCCCGATTCACAGTGCCGCTTCCATCCAGAGGCTCTTGTTCTGGGCCAGCGTATGCATGCTCAGGTCCCACGTATTGTCCAACTGGAAAGGCAGCTACCTCAGCTAGTGCAGCCGTAGAAGTGGGAAGAAAAGAAAAGTGGTTTGATGGATGTGATAGTTACACAATCTGGTGTCCACTTGAGATTATTAAGAGTGAAGGGGTGGAGTTTAGCCTGTCAATCAGGTTGCAGCTTGATGACCTCATTTAGAGCCACTACGGAGATAAATAGCTCACTGGAGAAGGGTCACAGAGACACTCCCTGGGAGATATTCCTGTTGACAAACCACATGGAGGCACACTGATGGAGCCAGAGCCCTGGAGCTGGAGGAGCCATGCAGAAACCAACACCCATGCTGAGATGCTACCATCGCCACTGGATCTACAGGACTTTCCACCCACTGGTCTGTGATCTTCCTGCATTCGGTGTCATTGCATGTGTCGCGTGAGTCTGAAGAGGAATTTATAGATTGGTCTTGGACATATGGCCTAATATCAGACTTATGGACTTGATCTGGACTGGCCTGGGATGTTTTCTTAATATATAATTACTCTTTAATATAAAGCTCTCTCTTACACATATATGAATCTCTCTGGATTTGTTTCTCTAGTCAACCCAGACTAACACAATGGACAACTCACTAGTTACTGGCACGGAAACCATGGTGAGTGTTTGTTTCTATCAATCATGTGATTGTAACTAAATGTGAAGGAGAAACTCTACAAGCCTTCAAGGGGTAAACAAAGATTTCAAGGATTCCTAAGCTGAAAAGTTAGTACGCTTTGTTATACCCAAAAAACAAAACACCTCGTGATGAGGAGAATCAGTGTCGTTATCTGAAAGTTGAGGAACTGTGATGCTCATCTCAAAGATGCTAGACAATGGGATGTCTGGGGGGTGGCCTGTGGCCGCACAGACTCCTGTGAACAAAGCAGAGGGTCACTGTTGGACTTGCAAATGAACAGTCCCGGGCAGTGGAGGGATGTGTGAGACGTGGGCACACTTTTCAGGAGTGTGCAGGTTAAAACTGTAAGATGAGAAGGACCCGCTCGCAGAGGACTCTAGAACCTATTCCAGTGTGCATTTGAACCAGGCTCCAGAACATTGCAAATCTGCAGAAAATTTAGAATCTGAACTTTTAGCCTTTCGTATGAATAATTAACATTGGCTTCAGTCCTAGAAGTTACATAGTCTCAGCTGGGTTCTTTTTATTGCACTAAAACCAGATATACACAAAGATCCATGATGCTCAGAACCACCGTAGCCTGTGAAGGCCTCTTCCAGAATCCTAGGAATGGTTGATTCTGATTTCCCTCTATTTTACAGAAAGATCCAGTGAATCCAGGAGGCCACATCTTTTAGGCATGCTTTCATCCGCTGCTCTTTCTGGAAGGAAAAGGAAAGGTGAGCCCAAGGCCACATAGCTTATGAGAGACCAGGTTAGAGTAGGATGTTTTGCGAATGACTGATTTTTTCAATGCATTCACATAAAATTATGTATTTATTGACATGAATATAAGGAAATACGTTCAATAAACTAATCAGAGCTATGTTTCAGACTACCTCACAAGGGTTTCCAAGGCTGGAACCTTTATTCCAAGATTCAATTGCCACATCTTTCTCCACTAGAGCTGATGGGGGTTCGAACCACCAACCTTTGAGTTAGCAGCTGAGCAGGGCAGTCCACTCTGTCCTATAGGGTTGCTATGAGTCAGGATCGACTGGACAGCACACAGCTACAATAGCAACATGCTGCCGAGAGCGGTTTGGAGAGATTGTCTTGGGCTTCAGTTCTCTTTTACTGAGAGAAGGACCGGGCTGTTTTTCCCCTGCCAGCCAGCCAGCTGCCTGCGAAGGTCCCCAGCTGGTCCCGGAGCTCTGCCTCTGGAAATACAGCTTCATAGGTTCTAACTTTTGTCCTTATTTATCGTATTTGTGCCTAGAATTCCTTAAGATCCCATACCAAACAAACGAACTGACTGCTATGAGTCGACGCCCACTCACAGAGCCCCTGAAGCAAGCACAGAGTAGGTCGCCCCTCCAGGTGGGCAAGCGCAGAGTAGGTCGCCCCTCCCGGTTAGAAAGCCTGTCTCTCCCTGCGGGCAGCGTGGCTGGAGGCCGGGAACGCAGCCCAATGCCTAATAACCGATACCACCCGAGGCTTACTTTTTAATGTGTTCATGGTTAGTTACAAAATTGCAAAATTTTCCTCTTGTATGTAATATCAAAATATACAGATTTTGTTTCCTACTCTAAAATAGCTAAGAGGGAAAAAAAAATTTTTTTTTTGACTGCAAGAATGAACCTTAGGTAAGGGCTGGGATTCAGCATAACATTTAGAATGAGATGTTGATCCCTCCCTCCCCGCGCCCAGAACCCCCGCCCCTGTCTCTGTTTGGAAAGGTTTTTCAAGAACAAGAAACGAGGGCGTCAATGACTGTCACCGCTGTGTCTGCTGCGGCTACTGCTTCTCTTTTATGTCAAGCATTTTAATAATCACGTGAGTCGTGCCTTCCTCACCTCCCCCAGACGGCCGTGGGTTAAAGGGAGCAGTGGGAATTAAAAATAATAATAATTCTGACTTCAGATTCTAAAAAGCTGTC
>NW_022103908.1:4705556-4710813 GCF_000313985.2 Echinops telfairi | reverse complement strand
CCCACAGCCCCACCTGATAGTGTTTACTGCCGGTTCTCACGGACGCTGTGTTGTTGTGATCAAGACCACGTGCTATTCTTTCTCTCCCTCCCTTTTTAATTCCTCCGCAATAAAAAGGGGTTTTAACATCCTGAAAAAACAGCTTTTCGTTGTACGGTTTTGATCTGAGACCTGGCCCCATTCTCGGTGTCGCGATTGCCCTCTAGTGACCGCTTCAGCTCCTGCTCGGTTTCCAAGAGAAGCTGCCTTCTCACGGGGCCTCCACCGATTTTAAATTTAAAACCTGTGTGTCTGGGAGTCCCCCTTATGGTCGTGGCGCATCTGTGTTGGGATAGAAGCTGGAGAAGTAGTGAGAAAGGCTCATCTCTATGTGTACAATGTGTTTGAAAAGTCCCGGATGCCCGAAGGGTTAAATAAAGCCTCCTCCCCACCCCACCTGGCAGGTCTGAGCAGCCTCTGTTGAGTGAGTGCATGCCTGCTAGAATTGTAAGGACACCCACTCTGAAAAACCAACCTCTTTTGTTTGCAATTACTCGTTTTTTAAGGGAAAACTACTCCAGGAATCCTTTCCAACTTCTTCAGTCTCTGAATGATCTCCATGGCCACTCTAATTATCAGCCAGGAGGCTTATTTGTAATCACCAGCTTTCAATAATTTAAATAGGTAGTTGTTCAGCCAACTGTTTTTATTCAGAAGGCAACAAAAGCTCAAATTGCATGCTGAATTTGATCCAGATGCTGTCTTCTTTTAGGACACGTCAGCTAAAGCGGAATGGTCGTTCATTTTCTGATACCGTGTTGACAGCTCATCTTTGACTTCATGTATCTAAGTAGCAATGGGAGGTGGGCGTGGGGGCATCTGCAGTTTACTACGTATCAATTTTTGCATATCAGAATTGGCAGGCTGGGTGTGTTCAAATCTAATTCTGCCACCTGAATTGCCAAGCACAACCGCGCCCAAGCTCTGCTATTCCTCAGAGATTTTACAGAGCATCTGTCATTGTCCTCTTTGAATTTCTTTTTTCTTTTTTTTTTACAGGGGAGAGCGTGAACGCAGTCCCCACTACCACAAATTATGCAGTCAATTCCCCACATTTGGGGAAATCGCAGGGGTCAGCACATCCGGAGTGCAATGGATGAGCCACGCCCTGGGAAAACCACCTTCGTGATCATGGTGTCTCCCCTGCCAGGTAAGTATGTCCTCTGTGAATTTCAATGAGAACTCTTGGTAGTTGACCTGCAAACTAGTACTTCAACAACAACAACCACAAGAGCCACTACAAACCAGCTCACAGCAACTCTCCATAGGGCTTCCAAGACTAAATGTTTACGGGAGCAACAGCCTCATCTTTTTCCTTTGCAAGGGTTGGTGGGTTTGAACAGCCAACCAGGTGGTTAGCAGTTCAACACTTACCTAACAGTGCCACTAAGGTTCCTGAGTATCCATCTGAATTTCTCGGTTTAATACTGCTATAGTGACTTCTGTCTAATTTTCTCTCATACTTTTGCATCTAAAGTCAAACAATGCCTACTTTGAAAAAGTTCCAAACTCTTAAAACCAAACCAAACCCACTGCCATTAAGTTGATGCATACCAACCCTACAGGACAGAGTAGAACTGCTTCATCAGGTTTGGGAGACTATAAATCTTTACAGGAGACAGATAGCCTCATCTGTCTCCCAAGGAATGGCTGGTGAGTTTGAACCACTGACTGCGGTTAAAGTGTGCCTGACGTAAAAGCAACAGAAGTTCACTGAAGGATAGATGTCCAGATTCAAAGCATAGATGGCCACTCTCCTGGACAATGAGAAAGCATTTTTGTACAGTTGGAGCAGAAAGGAAAGTTACAAAATCGTACTTAGCTGATAGGCCATTGGGGAGTCAGAGGCCAGAAAACTACGAGCAGAGATGTATTTTGGAGGGATAGGCAGAAAACATAGACGCAGGATTACATGGCTGCTTAATGGTACATAATTGCAAGCATATGTACTCTTCCATTTATTACAGGGTGATCCGGGACAATGGCAGGGCAGGCTTTTCGGGTGGGTAACCTGCTATAAAACATGGCTTAATCATGTCTGCTCCTGGGGAGTCTGGTCTAAAGATGTATCTATAATTCTGCGCATCAATCCCCTTTGGGTAAAAGCTATTACATCTTGCATCTGTCTGACCACAGAGGAAAGACCCTCTGGGAATAGATGGTGATATTCTGCACCAGCGGAAGAATGAATAAATAAAAATTTAAAAAAACAATGGCACCTTTAGGGTATACAGTGAGGTCAACATAGAAGTTAGAGGAACTTCGGTGAGAAAGGGCAGCTTTTCAAATTCAGCATGGGTTCTGGATTCATGTCAAGATGTCAAAATGCAGTTACTGCTCTGCTTTCAGCCTCCTCTATTTACATACAGCATGTGCCTCTGATTTCTAAGCTCCCGTCCAAAAAGAAGGCTTAAAGTTTTGCCTGTTCTGTGAAATGTGTCGGGTTTTCCAAGTCCCCGATTGGACACTGAGATTAAAAAGCTGGGTAGTCTTTTCTCACCCTTTGTCTGGGGCTCTTGTTCCAAAATCAACCATGAAATGGCCAGTTGCTACTAGAGAAGGCCACAGGAAGTTGTTGCCCTTAATACAGCTTGACTGTCCTTTTGCCAATTCCCAGTAGGCTCCGTCTCCCATTACCTCCACTCCACTCTTCAAATCCTTCGCCTAACAACCAGCACTTACTGTCAGCACACTGCCTGTCTCTGGCTGCCCAAAGGAAACAGAATCTCTTTACAATGACTCCTCCAAACGCCTGACACTAAAGAGGAACTGCCCCTAAAATGTTACCTTTCGTGCCTTTGTCTGGAGCTGGAGGTGAAGGCTCACTGTCCATCTTACCCACATTTCCTTAGAGCCCTTTCTCCAGCCCTGGTCCCTTTTCTCTCGCTTCCTTTCAGTCTCCCACCGAACTGATCACTCCAGTCTATTACCATGACAAAATCTCTCTCTCTCCAAGTCTTGACTCAGAGATCACAAGCCACCATCCACCTCCTGAACAAAGATGCCATAAGTAGGCTCCATTCACAGAACCGGCATGTTTCAGTTAGGGGACCCTGTGAACCTGGCCTCGGGGAATGGGATTGTGGGTAGGGAGTCCCAGCCAAAGGCAGGAGATGTAAAAGTAGACAGCAACCCAGTTGGGAGCCCAAACTGCCTGGTGTCTGAACGCTGTCAAAGATCTTGGCTGTAAACATTTGAAAAAGACTGGAGAATTTAACCTCAGGCTCAGACAGCAAAGAGAGCCTGCAGAAGTGGACTGCAATAGAGGCAGGAATCAAGATGACTATACCTGGGAGGATGCCCCAAGGGGAGCCCGGCAAACAGTACACCAGGAGAGCAACATGTCAAGCACGGTGCTTTGATGACAGCTGCTTCAGTGTGGGTTAGAGCTAGCGTTCTCTGAAAAAACAAACCCACTGCCACTGAGTCAATGCTGACTCATAGTCTCCTCCTGTGGGCTTCTAAGACTAACTGTTTGTGGGAGTAGAAAGCCCAGTCTTTCTCCCACGGAGCTGCTGATGGTTTCGAACTACTGACCATGTGGATCGCAGCCCAACTTATAACCACTACATCCCCAAGGTTCCTTTCGCAGCTATCTTTACATTTGTCTAAAGGGTTAAGCCAAGTAACAAGATTGGTCCCCATCTCCAAGCCAGGGTAGACTGAGAGGATAATGGCCACCACTATGTAAGGTGGGCTCCATCTCTACATTTATGCACATTGGGAGATTCGCCAATAGGAGATTGGTATTTTAACAAGATTTGTATTGCTATGTGCCACTAGGTTTGTTCCTGCACAGTCACCCGAAGTAGAACAGAATGAAAAGCTGAGTGGTCCTGCGCTGTCCTCACAATGGTTACTCTGTTTAAGTCCATCGGTACAGGTATTGTGTGAAATATCTCATTGAGGGTCTTTGTCTTTATCATGATCTTCTATATTTCCAAGTGATATTTATTTAGATAGATATTTATCTATTTTATTCTACTTTGTCAAGGGATAAGTCCCTCCTGATAACATGTCTAAACGATTCAGATAAAACCTCATCACTCTTGATTTTAAGGAATATTCTGGCCATCTGAGACAGATGTGCTCATTCTCCTAGCAGTCCATGGTACATTCAACATTCTTTGCTAGTACCACATTTGAAAGGCATTCATCCTTTTATCTCCTTATTCATTGCTCAGCTTTTGCATACACACCTTTGATACAAAGACAAAAATAAACTAAAGATCAAAGGATGGAAAATAATACATCAAGCTAGTGGTGATCAAAACAGAACCAGAGTGGCTGGTTCTTTTTTATTTATTAGTTTCTTATAAAGTAGACTCGGACAAAATCCAGCATAAGAGACAAAGAAGGGCATTATATAATGAGTAAAGGGTCAATTAAACAAAAGGACATAACCATAATAAACATATATTCATCTAATGAAAGAGCCTTCAAATTCATCATTCAAAAATAATGTACCATATAAATAGACAACTCTAGGATAATAGTAGGAGACTTTAATACATACTTTCAATGAAAGATAGAACACCTGAAAAGAAGCTCAACAAAGACACAGAATAACTAAGCAATATAATCAACCATCATGACCTAATAGGTTAATCCAGAGCACCCACCACCACTAACAAAATATGCATTCTTTCCCAGTGTACAGAGAACATTCTCAAGAACAGACCACCTGTTAGGCCACAAAGCAAACCTCAATAAAGTTAAAAAATATTGCTATGTTTTTTATATTGCAAAGATCATAATGCTTTAAAATTATAAATCAATAGTAGGAAGATCATAGTGGGGAGATCAAATATAGGAAACTGAGTAGTATCTTACTTAAAAACTACCGAGTAACAGGAAAAAAAAAGGAATTTTAAAATGTCATGAGTCAGACAAAAATGAAAATACAGCATACAAAAACATTGGAGACACAGTCAAAAGCAGTGTTCAGAGAGCAATTTGTAGCAATTAATTCACACATCAAAATAGAAGAAAGAATCAAAATCAGAATTTTAAACACAACGACTCCAACAATGATAAAAAGACCACCAATAAGCCCACAAACACCAGAAAAAATAATAAGATTTGAGCAAGCATAGATGAAACAGAAAAATCATAGAAAAATATAAGAAGTTGGTTCTTTGAAAAGATTAACAAATGCCAGCAAATCTAACAAAGGAAAAGATGCAAATAATAGAAATAAGAAATGAAATGGTGGAAA
>NW_022103908.1:4703166-4704755 GCF_000313985.2 Echinops telfairi | reverse complement strand
TAAAAAATCCAGGTCCAGCTGGCCCCACTGATGAATGCTTTCAAACATTTTAGAGAAGAGTTGAAACCAATTCTAGCTCAAACTATTCCAGAATATAGAGTAAAATTCTCAGATTTGTTTTTTGAAGTGAGCATCAACCTGATACAAAACCAGACAGAGACGTCACTGAAAAAAATTACAGATCATCTTCATGAACATAGATGCACAAATTCTCAACAAAACCCTAGCCGATGTATGTAAGGATGGCTCAACATTGGAAAAATAATCAATGTAATCCATCACATTCATAAACCAAATGAACCACGTACTTACCTCAATTTATGAAGAAAAGGCATTTGAGAAAATCCCCAAACAACCCCTGATAAAAATACTCAGTATAATAAGAATAAAAGGGAAGTTCCTCAACATCATAACGGGCATATATAAAAACCCACAGTCGATATTACTCACAGTGATGAGAAAGCGGAAGCGTTTTCTCTAGAAACAAGAACCAGACAAGGACACCCTTCACCACCTCCATCAACATTGTGCTAGGCATGTTAGTCAGAGCTACCAGGCAATAAAAGGGCATTAAAGGCACCAAATTGGCAAAAAGGAAACAAAAGCATCTCTATTCACAGATGATATGCTCCTATAGGTAGGAAATCCCAAACACTCAGTAAGAAAATTGTTGGAAATAATTTAAAGGTTCAGCAAAGGGACAGAGAACAAGATTAACACACGAAAAGTAGTTGCATTCTTTGATGTCAGCGAATAGTTCTCTGAAAGGAACTCAGGGAAACAACACCATTGATAATAGTCAACCAAAAATAAATACTTAGGAATAGATATAACCAGGGTAACAACAACAACAACAACAAATAAGAAAACCTGTCCAAAGAAAACGATAGTGCACTACTATAAGAAATCAAAATAGGCTTATGGTACATAAATTAAAGACTATACCATGTTCATGGATAGGAAGAGAACACTGCTACCCAAAGCAATTTATAGATAGAATGCATATCCAAGTCCAACTTCAGCATCATTCTTTAAAGAAATGGAACAACTAATTGCCACCCTTTAATGAAAGCTAGCAGACTATGTAAAAGCAAAACATTACAAAAGAAGAGGAAAACAGGAGGCTCTCACTTCTTCTGACTACACAGTCATGGTAGTCAAAACAGCCTGATACTGGTACAATCACAGATACAGAAAACTAATGGAACACAACTGAGAACTTAGAGGAAAACCCACCCACCTAGAGACAGTTGCAATCCATCCACCTACAAACAGCTCTGTTTTGGAAGAAGGAAGGCCAGAGTGCTCTTTAGAGGCAAGGATGGCAAGACTTAGTCTTCCATACTTTGGACCTATTGTGAGGAGTGACCAGTCCCTGGAAAAGGACATCGTGTTTGGTAAGGTGAACGAGGAAGGACCTCCATGAGCTGGATTGACACAGTGACTTCATCAATGGGTCTGGGCATAGGAACAATTGTGAGGACGAGGAGGGACCATGCACTACAAATCCCCACCAAAACCGAAATTTTTTCCCCAAAGTTATGTATTTAATTTTTTTTTTTTTACAAAACAACCTTACCACCTTCAAA
>NW_022103908.1:4695212-4702249 GCF_000313985.2 Echinops telfairi | reverse complement strand
CTACCATGGGCTCCAACACGGCAAACGTTGGGAGGACTGTGTGGGACCAGGTGTCCTTGGTTCTGTTGTTCACGGGATAGCCTCTCTCTGAGTCCGAACCCACGGGGTGGCACCGAACAACGACTGCTCTTTCGCAATAGGGCACAACACTTTACACGTGGAAAAGATAGTCTCTTTCCCAAAGGATGGTGACAAAACAGAATACTCATTTGCAGAAGAATAAAACAGGATCTGTACTTCATGCCTTTTAGAAAAGGAAACTTAAGGGAAAACCTAGAACTTAGGGACCCAAATACATGGCAGGAAGATACTCTCTAACATAATGAAATATACTACTAACACTATGACCTGAAAATTAGACACGATGTACAGCATCCGCAGACATCACCAAGAAGAGAACCCTGCAAAGCAGCGGTTCGCAACCTGTGGGCCGAGACCCCTTTGGGGGTCGAATGACCCTTTCACAGGAGTCACCTGATTCATAACAGTAGCAAAATTACAGTTAAGAAGTAGCAACAAAAATAATTTTATGCTTGGGGGTCACCACAACATGAGGAACTGTATTCAAGGGTCGCGGCAACATTTCAACAAGAAACAGACAAATGGATTAATCCAAGTGGAAATTGGCAGAGGACGCGAACAGATGCTTCACCACAGAAGGCTTTCAGGTAGCCCACAAATATATGAAGAAATGCTTGTGACCATTAGCCATTAGAGAGATGCAAACCAAGATGACAATGGGGTACCACGTCACCCAGCATTAACAGAAAGGTTTCTTTTTTAAAAACAGATAACAACAAATGCCGGCAAGGAACATGGAACATTCGTATACTGCTGGTGGGACTGTAAAAAGCTGCAACCAGTGTGCAAAATACTGTGGTGGTTCCTCAAAGACACGGAACTAGAAATGCCCTATAGCCCAGCAACTCCCTCTTGTTTTTTACCGAGAGAAGTAAGAGGAACATCGTGACTAGACAGCGGCATGTGCATGTTCATGGTGACACTATTCACAACAGCAAAATGCTGGAAACTGCCTAAATGCCCATCAGGATAAATAAACTTTGGTATGGCCACGCCCAATGGACTACTCTGCAGACTAATCTTGTACTTTCCCTACCTCACTCTGAATCGCTCTTTTGATTCAAGCATCACGGGTTCTTTGTACTCGAGAATGGTATCTCGAAACCAAGATGTGCGTGCTAAATGTGAGCACTGCTACTGGGGTGACATTGCTTCAAAGCCTTTCAAACATCTTTTAAATGTATGTAGACGGACATTTATATGCATTATCTGTCTATCTCAAATTTGGAACTCATACTATAGCTCAGTTTCCAATTTAACAACACAGAGTTTATCCTAACCTTCAACATTTCCATATTCACGACTCCTCTGAAAGTGGGCAACCTGATTCTCCCTTACTATACTTACTTATTTGCACAATCTGAGAACATGCACAAAATGGTTTTAGAATAACCAATCCATATTTTGGTGAACATGATAGTCTTAAAGGCTTGTTTTCAAACAAGCAGCCATGTAAGTGAGGCCTCACCTAAATCCACATGGAAGAATCACACCAGCCTATGCTATGTAAGCATTATAAAAAAATATAAACCAAATCGAAAGGAGGGAACATTATCAGAGCTTCCCTTGTGAACACCTGGCTTGCAGAAGGCTGTGGATGGCAGAGGAAGCCACACATCCATTTGCAGGGCCCAGAGAATCCCTGTGATCACACAGAACACTGTAAAGTCGATTATGTCCCCCGTCGTTGGGTCAAAATGTAATGTCCTATCATTTGATCTCCTGTTTGATCCAGTTCAAAGCTGTTTTAGTTGTTTGTTTTTTTATGAGTGAAAGGGAAATACACATGGATTAAGCCCCTGGTGGGTCCCCTGTGATCATGTACCCAGGATGTGAATAAGGTTGCTGACACGCAGAACGCCTTGGAAAGTGGGCTGCTGCACATGCACTCAGGTGAAATTTAGCACCTATCCTTTGAGATCCCTTATGATCCATATACATTTCTTCTCCTTTTTAATATTTTCTGTTTTTCCTTCATTGAGGTTTTTATCTGTTTTACTTTGTTATTCTTGTTTTGTTTGTTTTTCAAATGTTTTCTATATATTAAATCTGAGATAGATAAATCTAGAGAGACAGTAACTAGATTAATGGTTCCTTGGGGGGTTGATATTGGATGCTGTGGTGGGGGGAGGGGGTTGGGGAGCTAATAATGATGAATACAAAGATGAAGAAAATGTTTGAAAATTGATTATGGTGATGATTGTGCAACTCTTCTTGATGTGATTAAACTATTGTATTTTATGATATGTGAATTATATGCCAATTAAAAATTTGGAAAGTAAAAAGAATATTCCCCATTAACTTTCAAAGATAGTATGGCTCTGTCATTGCCCCGAATTTAGCCTGCAGAAATAAGAGAAACAAAACTCTGTTCTTAAACATCTGATATAGTCTAGAAGGGCACCATCTAGTTTCTTCACTACACTTTAGTATAGCACCTGTATCTTCAGGGATCTCTTCATGAGGTCAGCATCGGATAAGGCCATGTTATAAGAATGAATTTTTCTTAGATTGGGCCTAAAATTAATGCAAGTCCAAAATCCATTAATGCATCGATGATTTATATATGTCTCTGGTTCACAATAGAGACATCATTGTCATTTGATGTTAGAGAACATTATCAATCATCCCCCTGGGGCATCACTTCCACTACCATCAAGTCAATACTGACTCATAATGACCCTATAGGGCAGGGTAGAACTGCTCTGGTGAGTCTCCAAGTTAGCAAATCTTCACAGGAGTAGAAAACCTCATCGTTCCTCTGCGGATCTGGCTGATGGCTTGGAACTGCTGACCTCACAGTCAGCAGCTCAATGCATAATCACTATGTATTTATAGTGGCATTAGTTTAGCCAATGGTATAAAATTTAGGATACTGTTGAGAAAACAAAATTATGTGCGTATAGGGCAGCTATGAGCCACAATACATGAATTATTGATGTGTACAGGCTAAACTCTTAAGTGACTAGACACGATTTATATAAACAATGGGGGAAGTGATAAGGCAAATGAGGAAGATTCTTTTTTATCGATTGCTCCTTCTGGTAGCCTCAGGCATTCTCTTGGCAGTCTTCCTTCTATCTGAATCCGTCTCCGGGAAACGTCCCCTCTTTTATAAGGACACCAGCCATATAGAATTATGGGTTGATGTTAAGAAATCAAACAATGTATTGCATTAAGTAAATCTGCTGCATAAGACCTCTTGAAAATGTCGTAGGTCAAGGATTCACTTCGAGATCTAAAATGCACCTGATCCAGTCACAGTATTTTCAAACACCTCATATGTATATGGAAGTTGACATTAAATTAGGAATGCCACAGAAGAATTGATGCATTTGAATTTGTGGTGCTGGGGAAGAATGTTTAAAGTACCATGGACTTCCAGAAAAACAAACATATTTTTGTTGGAAGAAATACTGCCAGAAGTCTCCTTGGAAGTGAAGATGGTGAGGCTCCGTCTCACCAACTTTGGCCCTGGAAAGACCAGTCCTTGCAAAAGGACATCACGCTTGGTAAAGTGGAAGGGCAGCAAAAAAAGAAGGCGACTCTGGGCAAGATGGACTGTCACAATGGCTGCAACGACAGCCTCAGACCTAACAACTGGGAGGTTGGTGCAGGACCAGGTACTGTCTTGTTCTGTCATACAGAGGGTTGCTATGAGCTGAAACAGACTTGACAGCAGTTAACAACGAGCTGATGACATCTTTGAAGGCTCTATTTCCAAACCAAGTCACATTTACATTTATGGGTTAGGATTTTAACATCTTTTCTTGCAGTACACAACCTAATCCACATTAGGGCTCATCTGGAGGAGTTCAGGCAGCGTAGCGGTTACACCATTGGGCTGCTTACTGCAAGATCTGCAGTTCAAACTCACCAGCTGCTCTGAGGGACAAAGACCGGGTTTTCTACTCCCATAAAGAGTTACAGTCTTGGAAACTCACAGGGGCAAGTCTACCCTGTCCTATAGGGTCCCTGTGAGTTGGCTTTGCCTCAAATGCAGTGATTTTGGTTTTGTTTTTTTCTTTTCAAAGGATCGTGTGAAAAATTGTCATACTTTATATGAAGCATAAAAATCCCCAGGAAGTATTGTTTGAATGATTTGATTTGAGTATATAAAGGAGAGATGCGTGTGAAGATCAGTATCAGTAGTCACTACGTATCAAGTAGAATAACAGTCCTAGCATTAGGTGAGCCAGGGTAAGAGGGATGGAGCTTAGAAGCGATAGAAACAGAAACACAGAGATAGAGAAAGAGATCAGACCCAACCATACTGGGCATTGCAATGATTTTCCTCTGTGTGATCACTGCATTATATAACCCAATACCCAAAATTCTTGTGAGTCATGTAATTTTTAAATGCCTCCCCCACCTGCCCCAAGCCTCTTTTGGAAAGTTGGGGAATTTTTTTCAATGTCATTTCCCTTTGTGTTTGTGTCTTATTTTACAGTTTGAAATATGGCTTGTGTGGCTTAACAGTCAAATTTTGTTTGAAAATTAAGCACTGTGGAAATGCTGAATAACTGGATTTTTTGTTTATATGACTCAGAATTGGCTACTTTACAATTTATATTTTATCTCCCTTGGCTGAGTATCTTGACCATCCAACCAAATGGAAACAGAGCCCTCTTTTAGTGGGGGTGGAGCGGGGGCACACAGAGTTGGCCATCTTTCAAGGCTGGAAAAGATCTTGTCCAATTTTTTATTTGGCATTTGTGGAAAATGAAGTTGGAGGTCAACTGACTTTCCAGGCCAAATATTCAGAGGAAAAATAGGCCACATTTCTTTGTCTCAGTGAGGACAGAATCATCTCATAATTGGCAGGGACACTAGAAGCTCGGCTGACAGAGGTAGACACAGGTTAGACTTCTGCTGGAAGAGAGTATGCATTCAGAATAGTCTGAACCCAACTGATCTTCAGTAGTCGCTCAAGAGTCACAGGTACCTTAGCAAATGGACTGGATGTACAGTCAACAAGAGAATGTTCGCTTTGTAAAACAACACTGGCAACCAGGCCCAGGAAACAGACGGCTCACTTGAACATGACCATAAGAAGTGTTGGCAATTTCCCAGGTTTCTAAACTTAAATTCTAGACTCTACAAGGAAGGCTTTGTATGCTTGAAAAAGGAATCCTTAATTCATGAAAAGGAAAAACGACTATCTCCCGTGGGTATCCCTTCTTGCCTCTGCAAATGGACATGAGTCGTGTACCTTGGGAAAGGGAGATGGCTGGACCAGGGGTCAGCAGAGGGTCACTCCCGAGCCTTATGCTGCGATTCCTGGATGTGCGTGTGGCTCTGAAGAGAAACTGAACATGGAAACAAAACCACCCTGGTTTCGTCTCCAGATGATGGTGACCCCATTGGTTTGTAAAAATGATTTCGTAGTTCTGGAATGATTTTTAAATGATTGTGAGAGATTCACTCTTCCATCCCCCAAATTTGCCGAACCCTGGTCTAAGCTTTTCACAAGGAATAGAACAGTTGTTGTGAATGAACACTAGTTACTGGGGGTCCAAAGGGCACCGGTATGTATTCGTTAGAATGAGGCATTCCCGAGGTCTCTGGGAAGGGGGGACCCCGAATCCACCTCGGTGAAGACCGGGCCGTCATTCTGTTCCTTTGCTCTGTCCCCGATTTGGATGAATACACTGAAAACCACAGAAACCCCTTTTCAGCATCCTGACACCTGGAGTAAGACTCATCGTGAGCAGAAGAGCTGAGTGGAAACTTCTGAAATTCTCCTGCCAGTTGTTTTTTAAATGCCATTCCTACAGAAAAGCTGGATTGTATGAAGAAGAATGTGGCGTCGGGGTTGGAGGCATCGGGATGAACAACCTGTGATGTGCAGATAACACACTTTGCCGGCTGAAGGTAAGGAGGGCCCGAAGAACTTGCTGGTGAAGGTCAAGGATTGCAGCCCCGTGTGGATTGCCACCCAATGTAAAGGAGACTAAAATTCTCACAACCGGGTCAGTAGGTAACATCATGAAAAGTGCAGAAAAGATTGAAGTTGTCAAAAGTTTTGTCTTGCTTGGCTCCACAATCGATGCTCGGGATCAGTGGAGAGATCAAAAGATTCCTTGCATTGGGTAAATCTGCTGCACAAGAAATCTCTAGATGATTGAAAAGCAAGGATGCTACTTTGAGGACTGAGATGGGGGTGACCCAAGCCATGGCATAGTCCATTGCCTCCTATGCCGGTGAAAGTGGGCGCTGACTATGGAAGACTGGAGAAAAGTGGATGCATTTGTGTTGCGGTGCTGCAGAGAATATTGAAAGGGCCACTGACTGCTAAAAGGACAAACAAATCTGCCTAAGAGAAACTACGGCCAGAGTGCTCCTGAGAGGCAAGGATGGCAAGACCTCGTCTTACGGACCTTGGGCATGTCAGGAGAGACCAGTCCCTGGAGAAGGACATCATGTTTGGGAAAGTGAAGGGGCGGTGACAAAGAGGGGACCCTCAACATGATGGGCTGGCACAGTTGCTGCACAGTCTCCACCACCCGGGACCAGAACGACATGATGCCTGACTACGATTGTAACTGCTCTGAAAAGGACCCTATTGATGGTCCTGCATAGAGTGGGACAAAAATATGGGACAGGGCTCGAAATCATAAAAGAGACCAGGCTACCTGGTCAGATGGAGATGAGTGACACCTCTGAGACTCTGACCCTTAGTCACCCTCTAGGTGTACAACTAAAGTCATCCTTCTGAGAATTATCAACCATTTAAGATCGAAAGGGCAGCACTGACCCAAGGACAAAGTTCAGGGGGATGGGAAAAGAGGAGCAATGGAAACAGGAAACACGGGTAGGAAGTGGGATAAGTAAGTGATGGCAATGGAGGGGATGAAACAAAATGCTTATAGATTGCTGAATGTAAGACTGATGATATGCTCTGTCAATCTTCACCCAGTTTACAGTAAAACATTTAAAAATAACATTACTACTCC
>NW_022103908.1:4692403-4694364 GCF_000313985.2 Echinops telfairi | reverse complement strand
GTGCTAGAGAGTCAAGTGCCATCTGGTATTTGAATATGATCAGCCTGAAGTTTCACTGATTGTTCTATTGTTTGTTTTGTGAATGGTGTCCCTTTCCGCTCAGTTCTGTCATCAGTAAGCCATGGGGTGGCCTGTGAACTGGAGTTTGAACTCATTAAGGTCCTCAATGACCTTGACCTTTCTAGGCTACTTGTCAGTTCTCATCCTTTATTCTACTTGACCTATCACATTCTTCTTTGCTCTTCATTCCTCACTTCCTTGGCCTCTACAAAGGAGTCATGAGGGCAGGACCCTGTCCCCGGATCTTTTCTCCACAGGCTTCCCCTTGGTGATGTCCTTCATCCTCAGGATTCCCAGCCCCACTGATGATTCCTACTTTATATCTCCAGCCTGGATTTTTGCACTCCAGTTTGCGTATCCAACCATCCACTAACTTCTCTTGGAAGTAAAATTGCCGTCTTTTGCTGTTTTCCCCAGATTAAACACGAGTCATCTCCCCCAGACGCCTGCTGTGCCCACAATCCCTCATCATCCTAACACCATTACCCAGTTGGCCAAGCCATAAATACTAGCATTGCACTGGCCCCTTCTTTTCCGCTCATTCCTGACAGCTGCTCCATCAGTAAATCCTGTTGGCTCCTCTGCAAACTCGCATGTCCACTAGTCACCAGATCCACTGCTAGTATGCTGGCCCCAGGAGAGGTTGACGTATCATCAACCTAATAGCTCTCAAGTCTCCAAGACCCTAATTTCAATAGACTCTGGCAAAGTGCTCCCATGGCATTGTGTGGTTTTTGTTTTTGAAATTTGCAGGATTTCAACCACAACAGACTATTGTCCCTCTCCGCTCTGACTTCTCTTCCCCCAACACTGAGTGGATTAGAGTGGCTGGCGGCATGTACAATATCCAGCAAGGGAAAAGTTAAATTGGAAAAAAAAAAGATACATATGTATTAATGTATATGTTTCATTAAATTGAACTATGAATTACAAAAAAAAAAAAAGTTAAATTGGGGTTATATCCCATTTTCGCCTGGATTGACAGTCCACACTCCTGGAAGCAGTATCCAAGACATGAAATGACATATGGCATTGGGGAAGTCTACTGCAAAAGATCTCTTCACAGTATGAAAAAGATGTCATTTTGAAGATTAAGGTGTGCGTGATCTGAGTCACAGTGTTTTTAATCACATCATCTGAATGAGAAAGCTAAATCCTGCTCAAAGAAGAGTGAAGAAGAATTGATGCCTTTGAATTATGCTGTTGATGAGGAATATTGAGTATATCACGGGCTGGCAAAATGAACAAAGCTGTCCTGGAAAAAGCACAGTTCCTTAGAAGTAAGGACAGTGAGACGTTGTCTTACAAAGTCACTGGGATCCGCTCCTGGAGGTAGACATTGCTCTTGGTAAAGTGCCAGGTCAGCAACAAGGAGCAAGCCCCTCCTTGAGTTGAACTGGCACAGTGGCTTCCACAGTGGGTTCAAACACAGTGACGGTGGCGAGGATGGTGCAGGACCGGGTGGCATTTTGCTCGGTTATATGTAGGGTGGCGAGGAGTCAAAGCTGACTTGACGGTACCTGGCAACAGCAACAACACAATAACACACTGGGTTCCAGGTCAGTGAAATGTACTTACATGTTCCCAGTCACTCCACACAGAGTTATATTGTTGTTAGCTGTTTTACCGAAGAAACAGTTTCCAGCAATAGGCTTCTTGGTTATTTTGCCAATTTACACAACAGTGTGACAACTGATTGAGCTGATAGTCATATCATAAAATGAATATATCCTTTGCTGGCCATCACTGAAAATCTGTTGTTAATAGAAAGGGGAAAAAAAGGCTTGCAATGTATGAACCAAAAGCTAGTTTGTGGAAAATTCTCTAATCATCCAAAACCCAAACCCGAGCTACAGTCTGGAACAAGACCGGACCGATCTGCCTCTATAACTACATGAACC
>NW_022103908.1:4674927-4688385 GCF_000313985.2 Echinops telfairi | reverse complement strand
TGATGTACAGGGGTCCTTGTAGCATAATGAGTTACAAGTTGAGCTGTTCACCAGAAAGTGGTCAGTTCAAAACCTCCAGCCACCCTGAGGGAGAAAGATGAGGCTTTCTACTCTAATAAAAATGTACAGGGGAAATTCTATCCTGTCTTATAGGGTCATTACGAATCAGAATTGAATCAATGACAGAGAGAAAAAATTGATGTGGCATTACCAATAAGGAATTATGAAAATAAAATGAAGTTTCCTAAACTACCAGAAATAAAAATTTTTAAATCTATTCTCATTCTCCATGTTAGAGGGTAGACTGAACTTTCTTTCTGTTTCTCTTTCAAGACAATGATGTCAATCACACATTAATTTTTATTCAGAACGGGAAGTGATCAGTATATAGGAAAAATATTACATATAGACAGGGATATCTAGAGGAAGTAGGTAGGTGATAAAAGTATTGTGTTAACTTTCTGGATTTTTGTGATATTTGTGGTATGTATCAGACTTAAATACATGTGATTTATTTTCTTGTTCTAAAATTATATGTGTGCCTGCATCTAACTTGACATTTTCGTTTTGTATGCGTTTTTTTTAAGGAGGGGCTCAGTGAGACTGTCTTGTGCATGTGCACATGTGATCAGGAGAGACCAGTCCCTGGAGAGGGCCGTCGTGCTTGGTAGAGGTAAGGCAGTGGGAAAGAGGCAGACCTTCCGCAAGAGGAGCTGACACACTGGCTGCATCGATGGGCTCAGCCAAGAACAGCGGCGTGAGTTCTTTCTGTAGCAAGCTGAGATGATCTGTCAAAATGGTTCACTACTGAATTGACCCCGATAGCCCCACAAAATCATGCAAATCAAGAGGGGCAAATCTTCAGGTGCATTTTCAGAACACCCGTGAAACGGCCCAGGCCATTAAGAGTTTGCATATCCAGAAAGCCACCGAGTATTTGAAAGACGTCACTTTGCAGAGGCAGTGTGTGCTCTTCCAACGTGACAATGGTGGAGTTGGTGAGGTGTGCCCAGACCCAACAGTGGGGTTGGACCCAGGGTCGGTGACCCAAAAAGAGTGCTGAATTCCTGCTGCACATGCTTAAAATTGCAGAGAGCCACACTGAACGGAAGGGTGTAGATGTGGATTCTCTGGTCATTGAGCACATCCAAGGGATCAAAGCCAGGATGTCACGTGTAGAGCTCATGGTTGCCTCAATCCATACACGAGTGTCCCCTGCCACATTGAAGTGATCCCGACTGAAAAGGAGCACATGGTGCCTAAGCCAGAAGAAGAGGTTGCACAGGGGTGGGGGGGGGTGGGGGGAGATATCACAGAAGAATCGAAAACTTATGGCTCAAAAATATAATAATTTATGAATTATCACGGGTTCATGAGGAGGTGGGGAATGAGCCGATACCAAGGGCTCAAGTAGAAAGAACATGCTTTGAGAATGATGATGCCAACATACGTGCAAGTATGCTTGACACAATGAATGTATGCATGGATTGTGATAAGAGCTGTAAGAGCTCCCATTAAAATGATTTTTTTAAAAGATTACAGCCCTAATAAATAAATAATAAAGCATGGGGGAGAACCTTATGGCTTAGGAGAATTGAAGCAGGGAAAATGACAATTGTGAAGCTGGCACGGGGCCTGACAATTCGCTGTGTTTTACAGAGTGGCCATGGGTCAGGACCTACAGGACGGCACCTCACAGCAGCAGGACCTGAGTGTGGGCCACCATGTGCTTCCATGTGGGTCCTTCTCCTGCACCCTGGTCCGTCCGCAGACCCACTCTGCTCTGCCTCTTCTGGTCTGCGCTCAGCGCAGCCATCAGGGGAATGCCTTTAAAAACGTACCTGACAGTCACCTTCTGCTTAAATTCCACAGTCATTTTCTTACTCATTGGGAGTAAAAGTAGAAATCCTGACTGGGACCAATAGGACCTGCTGTGGTCTAGCTCCCTGGTGCCTCTCCACTCACACACTCGAGCCAAACCAGACAGCAGAATTTTCTTGCCACAGGTCCTCCCTCTGCTCTCTATCTGAGAGTCTCCCCTCTCTCTGGATCCACGGGGTTCAGCCCTCTCCCCCTCATCTGTTTAGATGCCTCTCTGACCAATGGGATCCAGCTGGCAGCTCTCGCTTCTGATGGTCCCCATCCTCCTTTCTGCTTATTTTTATTCCTCTCTTCTCATCATAAGACATGCCCGTTAGCTTACTTTTTAATTATGCGTTGGCTATTTGCCCTACTAGAATTTAAACTTTTTGAATTCATGGACTTCTCTCGGCTTTGTTTGCCACTCTGCAGACAGTGTCTAGAGGGTAGGTACTCGTCACGTGCTTGGTGGATGAGAAGGGGTCGGGGACATTCCATTAAGTGAGGGGCACCATGAGCAAAGACCAGGGCTGATGTTATTGAAAAATGCACCCAGTGTTTTCATGAGCACCGTTCCAGAGACAAGAGACCACGGTCCATGTTATGATGATGATTAGCAGTGAACTGTTTCCACGGGATGGTTGCACCGTAAGAAGGATTGGGCTTGCTACTCCGATAAACAGTGACAGGCTCGGAAACCCATGGGGGGTGGCTGAGTCAGCAGTGGCTCAAAGGCAGTAAGTGAGTGAGTCTCTGCTGGGCACTTAGTCTCACATTTTGTTCTTTATTAATGTGGTAGTTCATTGTTTGACTTTAATTTTTCTATTTTTAAGTACATGTTCTTCCCATGGGTCAGAATTCCAGAAGTGGAATGACTGAGAAAATGGATATGAATATTTTTAACCATGGTCTGGCCAGGGAACAGAATCTTGATTTTAAAAAATTAAAAGATTCATTTTCAGGGTATCAAAAGTCTTACAGAGTTTGCTGGGAGAGTCTAGGCCTGCTAGGGGTCTGGTGTCTCTTTTATGAATGGTCAGCAAGCCACCTGCTGAATTGACAAACGGCCAACGCAGAACTACATTGTGCTGTCTGAGACCCATGCCAGCAGATGGATGCCCCATATTTGACACCCACAGAGGAAGTGAACGGACACAGGCAGCTCTGTGAACACGGGTATTGTAAGCCCAAGAGCCTCCCATCTGTGCTTGCCAAAAGACATGGGCAAAGCAGCCACGCATGACCTCGGCTTCACTTCTGTCTTTCAAACCTCACCAAGGCATTCAACTCCTCTCGCCAGATTAAATCATATAGAGTTCCAGCTGCAAGTGAGTCTCGGAAACAGGGTGTCACTTTTCTGTTTCATCGCAGTAAGTGGGTTGGAATACTATATTCGTCTAGAAGGGGGCGGGAGGCGTGACAGCTGCATGCCAATCACAAGGCATCCCAATTTCAGTGCATGCTGACTTCTAAGCAGTCCCAGGGTGGCACAGATGGTAAAAGCCCTGCTGCTGACCAAGATTGGGGGTCCGAGTGTACCCAAAGGCACCTTGGAAGATAGGTCTGTCCATCTCCTTCTGAAAATCAGCCACTGAAAATCTACGAGCACAGTGCCACCATAAGTTGCCGGATGTCAATTTGACCAAAACTGGTTTAGATTCTTTGAAAAGGTTATAGAGCGGTGGTCCTATTAGGAACACTGGAAGTGCCATTTTCAAAGCACTGATCTTTGTAGTTGCGTATACTTACTTCAAAATCTTTGTAGAAACACGTTGTATAGATGAACCAGAGTTCTACTGACCTGCTTTCTGCATGGTTTCCTCACTCACAGGGTTGATTATTTTCTCAAATGGTTGATAAAAAGTCATATTGTTTTGTTTTATTGTGTGAAACTAGTCAGCTCCTTTGCCATGCATCATTTGAATTTTCTCCTTTTTCTTTTCTTTTTTATTCCTACTGGATTTATGTGGGAAGCAGTGGAGGCTGTTTGCCCTCAGAAACCCAGAAGAACGGCTATATTCTGTCCCACAGAGTCACCATGAATCCGAACTAATGGTAGGCAGTGGTTAGTGTATTTAGATATGTATATGTCTAAAAGTAGGAGCCGTGGTAGTGTAGAGGTTATGAGTTGGGCTTCTATCTGCATGGTCAGCAGTTCGAAACCACCAGGAGCTCTGTGGGAGAAAGACTGGGCTTTCTAATCTTGTGTACAGTTACAGTCTTGGAAACCCTCAGGGGATGATGAGTCAGCACTGACTCCATGTCAGTGGCTTTTTTGGTTTATGTCCAAAAGTTAGTAACTCTGTATTGAATTTGTTGCAAATGTTTTTTTGTTTTACAAATTCATCATTTATTTTTTAACACACGGTACTTAAATGATTTTCTTTCAGCATTTGTAGCAATCTTACTTCTTTTTTTTAATGGTGTTAAGTTCAACTACTTTGAATATTTGTATATGATTTGGTCAACATTTTTTCTTTTAAAAAAAGCAATGGCTATCAAATAAATCAGTAGCATTTACTGAGAAATCTTTCTAATCTCTATTACATTGTGATTCTTTATCATGTGCAAGCAGTTTTAGGTTACAAATTCCATTCTTCAATTTGTCTTCAAGTGGAATGGCTACCTAAGTAGTTAGGTGCGGTTTCTATTTAGTACCAGTTAATCAAATGTTTTAGTACATAATATACCAATCTATGCATTAGAAATATTAAAGAAACACTTCCAGATGCACTAAACATCTTTCACATAATAACATAGTAATGAGAACAATAGTATTTTGATGTACAACACTAAATAATGCCTCTTTCTCATTGCAAACCATGGTAGGGCCCTCTGGCCAGTAGGAGGCAGGGTGGCTGTGACTGGGTGCTGCTTCTGGGAGCTACAAAGACCTAAGAGAAGTGGTGGGTCTCATGGCAGGTGGACCTGCTGCTGTGCTGCAGTGACTTACAGCTGGTGCACAGTGAGGCAGACCTGCACTGCATAGCCATGCCATCTGTATTAGTCTAGGTACTTTGAAGAAACAAATCCACAGCAACTCACGTATAAGAGAGAGTTTTATGTAAAGAAAAGGTGCATCACAAAAACATCCCAACCCAATGCTGTCCAAGCCCACAAGTCCATTATTAACCCATTAACCCAACACCAGTCCACAAAGTCCTCCACCTCACAAAACAGAGGCAATGATGCCGACTGCAGGAGGAAAGCTGAGTCAGTGGACGAATAAGCACCTCAGCACTAGCAGGGGTCTCCACACGGCTGCTCCAGCACCCAGGGCTGCATCGGGATAGGTCCATGTAGCTTCTCCTTGGGGATGTCTTGTAGGAAGTCAATCTTGCAAGCTGAAGCAGGGAACTGCTAAGGCAGCTGCACCCGGTGCAGCCATCACAAAGCAAGAGACCCGAGAACTAGAAAGGCGAGGCTCACCACCCATTTATCCCTCCGCCTTTCAATTAGCCCCACATGTGATTATCGGCCAGGCTGGCACAATTAACTAACTCACCATCCAAGGACCACCATGCACAGACTCTCCACAGGTGAGGGCCACAGGCCAGAACTCAGACCCTGTGGAGTGAGGTATGACTACCCACCAGGGGGTAGAGAACCAGGGTGGCTCTGAAGTCCTCTTTGTCCCTGACTAGTGCCTCCTCTGAATTGTGGCTTTGCTCATGTTGTGTCTGAAAGTCTATACTGCTCGGTAAATGCCACCTTTCTTTCTCCTTCCTAGGAGCCCTGGTGGCCTAGTGGTTACTTATTGGGCTGCCAACTGCAAGGTCAACAGTTTGAAACCACGAACTGCTTTATGGGAGAAAGACGAAGCTTTCTGGTCCCGTAAAAAGTTACAGTCCTGGAAACCCCCCAGGGCTGTTCTACCCTGTTCTACAGGGTCGCTAAGAGTTGGAATTGACTTGATGGCAGTGAGTCTCCCTTATCTTGATGCATTTCAAAAGTATTTGTAGGCTGCAGGTAGGTAGTGAATTAGGAGTGACAACATTCTGAGGAAGAAATGGGCAGATTTAGATATCAGCCTTGTTCTTCTAGAACTCTGGCACCAGTTCATCCAGAATTACTATCGGATGCTCGACAGGAGTTGGTTCATAACTATGGGCTGTTCAAATATAGGATGTCCTTAAGTCAAGAGCTGCCTGTATTCAAATATATCTCAACTATTCATTCTGTTGCATTGATTGGTCTGTATGTTTTGGGACAGATTAAAATGCTCTCGTTTTTTAATATTTTCTAGTACCAGATAGCATTAATCTTTGGTTTTCAATTTTTTCTTTTATTTTCTCATCTGGACCGAGATGAACACCAAGTTGAACTGCTAAACATTGCACATGTTAACACATATCTGTAATTTTATAAATCTTCATTCATCCCACAAGCCTTCAGAATGAGTGCTTTCTTTTGTACCTGGAACAGACTAATCTTAACATCTCGTAATAAATTATTATTAATAGGATAATAACCCATTATTCCAAGTTCAAAATAGATTAGAGTTAGTAGAATGTTGTTCGAATAGGAACAATAGCCGTTGCCAATTTCAGGTGCTGAAAACGGATTCTGGTTCCTGACCGCCCCGTATGCTTCAGAGTGGAATTGTGCTCCCTGGATTTTTTGAGGGCTTTAATCTTTCAAGAATGCTCTGTAAGGTAGTGCATGTAATGGGAAAGTAATAAAGGACTCTTCAGACAAAGGGTCAAACAGATGCTTTGCTCTGTAGATTTTCTGTACAGGCCTTTAAAGTCCAAAGAAGAAACTCAAATAGGAAACTAAGCAAAATGGACCCATTTGATTTGCGACGCAGGTGAGGAATATAGAATATACCGTGGGCTGCTAAAAGATAGTATAAATCAGTCTTAAAAGAAATACAACGGGAGTGCTCCTTCAAAGGATGGAGACTTAGACTTGCTTACTTGGGATACAGGATCAAGAAAGACAACTTCCTAGCAAAAGTAAGGGAGATAAAATGTTGAGCAGAGGTTGGGTAGAGGGCCAGTGAGAACGGGAAAGCCCTCAGCGAGATGGACCGACCCCGGGCTGCATCCATGAATTCAAACCAACCAACAATGGTGTAGGGACTGAGCAACATTGTACCCCATTGTACGTGAAGTCACTCCGAGTCAGAGGCAAGTAACAGCACTAGAACAACCGAGAGCAGCCGCAACTGTCCTGCAGCGGGCAGGGTCATCCGGGTGAGGGACTCGGGTGGGCTATGAATTTCTTTGTACATTGCTACAAAGTTTGGTAGTGAAGATCCTTAAACCCACCCCATTGGTGGGTTCCTAGGTTAGGTGAGAACAGCATTGCCAGTGTTTTATTTTAGGGAAAACTATAATCTGCTCAATTAAATAAATGAGCACTCCTATTACGACAACTCTGCTTTAGAAGCATGAAAAGCTCATGACATGGTGTGAGTAGAAAATCTGGTGAGGGTACAGGAAGCAGGCAAACATGCGGGAAGAAGTCTGTGGCTTCACAAGATGAGAGTACAGGCGTTTCATTGCCAACACGAGACAGCACTGTTAGTGCGACAGGAATAGTCTCATCTCTTAATGGGGTAGACACCATTAACAGTTATTCATTCTGCAGCTATTTAATGAGTGTCTGGTGTGTAGCAGAACACAAGAAAGCAACTGGGAAAATGCGTGGTGGTTGGGAGAAAGTAAGCAAGAGCAGCGATTCTAGGATGATGGGTCATTTACCTGAAAGGAATAAAATGAGAGTTTAGTCATGGTTTTATGATCATAAAAGGTTATGTTCCTTGTAAGGATTATAAGCGGGCTTTAAGAAGCTTGTGGGAAAAATGAAATGAAGACATAATTAAATTTCCCCATGAACTTTTTGGAGCCCTTTTGTATTACTAAGTGATCTGCCAAAAATATATCTGATTTTTAGAATATCATAGAATGCATGATCCTGGCCTGGCATCTTGTATACAATTATAAATAAAATAACTATATTTTATTTTTCTACTCTTTGTATTGCTTCTTCATTCCAATATTAACAACACACACGTTTTGCTTATCTAACCTTCCTAATGCCTTTTCATCCACTGCACTGTGGCAAAAAGTGTGCCACCTACTTTGACTCTAAGTTATGCCTTATTTTGTCAGGATTTATTACCAACAGCTTCGAGTTTATTATGTTGATGTTAACTCCAATCAGCATTACACTCTCATACTATTTTTGGTATTGTTTACATTTCTTTTTTGTGTATATTTGACTACTTTATATGGCCTGTTGAATTATAAGCCTTTCAGAGATTTAACTTTTACTTTAAATATGAAATATACAGTACACCCACAGCAACAATATTTACAATATAAGAAAAAATGAGTCAATCATAGCACTATTCACAATGGCAAAAAGACAGAAACAACCTAAATCCCATCCATGGAAGAATGATGAATAAACATTGGTACATACCCACAATGGAATACTATACAAAGTTCATGAATAAAGATTAATCTGCAAAACAACTCATAACATGAATAAGTCTGAAGGACATTGTGTTGAGTGGAATTAGTCAATCCGCTTAAGACAAATATTGTATGAGACCACTTTCATACAAAGCCAAGAAGTGGGTTTCACACTAAGGAGAAAAAAATTCTTCAATGATTATAACTCATATGTTAGAGGGAAGAGTGAGTGGGCTGGAGGGGCCGGCATTGTAGAATAGGAGAGAGGTTAGGGGGAAAAATGATGGAGACAGGAAGAACACTGGGGAATTTGCAAGAGTTGATGGCAACAGAGGCAAATACTGTTAGATATACAGTCCTAGAGAAGTGGTGATATACAAGGTGATGCTTGGACAGACAACAGGCTGAGGGAGAGAGGACATATATCTATGAAATATATAGATTTCGCATGTGTATTCCCTTTTGCCGAAAACATATCCATGAATGTGGTGGAGCACACACAAGGCCCGGTTAGGAAAACTTCTTAGCTCTAAACAAACACCTGGAAGGAATGAGTTGCTAAGCCTGGGGGTTAAGGGCCATGTCTTCGGGGACTCTGAAGTTCATTAACATGAGACAGTCCACAAAGACAATGTTCTTCGTGCTACTTTGGTGAGTAGTGACTGAGGTCTTAACTGGTTGGAAGTGGCCATCCAGCTATTGGTCTCTCCCTGTCTGGAAGCAATTAGTGGACAAATGGACCATGCCAACATCAGTGTGCACAAACCGTAGCCAGGTACTGTCACGACTAACCGTCCTGAAAAGAATCATATTAAGAAGGTCCTAGATAGAGTGGGAGAAAAATGTGGAACAGAATTCAAAATCATAAAAGATACCAGGATAATTGGTTGGCTAGAGACTGGGGTATGGTCCATGGGCTCAAGCATATGAACCACGGTGAAGACGGTGCAGGAGCAGGCGCATATGGTTGTGTACAGGTTGCTATGTATCAGAACCGACTCTATGGCACCGGACAATACAAACAACAGATCTCCAAGACTAGGACCCTTCGGGTCTAGAACGGAGCCTGCCCATTTTAGAAGAACCCACTAGTTCGATCAAAAGGCCAGCATTTACCCAAGGACAAAGGGCTAGGCAAGAAGGAGTCATGGAAACAGGAAACACAGGTGGAATGTGGAATAAGTGAGGGAAATGTACATGAGGGAACTGAAAAGGATGCGTTGAAACACAATGTGTAAAGAGAGTTGAATGCAAAACGGGTGATCTGATCTATAAGCCTTCATCTAAAGCACAAGAAAAAAAGTGTTGTTTTTAAGTCAGTAATTTACTTAGGGATTTTTCACTTGAAAGGAATGGGTGCACTTGAACTATCTCAGGACATAGAGATTACATGGAAATCTGAGGAGGGAAAGTATTTCTGGGAACTGGATGTCCCTGGTGATATTGCGAGTCACTTTCTCAGAGTCTCCCTTTCTAGAGGTTTTTTGCTTCTCATAAGTGTATGTGTAGTCATATCATCTTCTCTGTCTATGCACGTGTTAGTCTGGGTTGACTACAGAAACAAATTCATAGACATTCAGATGTGTGTAAGAAAGAGATTTATATAAAAAAACAACTGTATTTTGAGAAAACATCCCAGCCCAGTCCAAATCAAGTCTATAAGACTGCTATTAGCCCATATTTCCGATACCAATCTATAAATTACCCTTCAGACTCACACAACACATGCAATGACGCTGAATGCCAGAGATCACAGGCCAGTGGGTGGAAAGTCTTGTGGGTCCAGTGGTGGTGGAAGCATCTCAACACTGGCAGAGGGCTCCACATGGCTCCTCCATTTCCAGGGCTCTAGTGTAGCTCCATGTGTCTTGTCAGTAGGAAGATGAAGCAGAGACTCTGTATGTATCAGGCCTCCAGTGACTATTTATCTCTGTAGCACCTCCAAATGAAGTCATCAGCTGCGACCTGATTGACAGGCTAGACTCCACCCCTTCACAAGTTGACACCAGATTATGTAACTGCCACAATGCAGCAGGCTGCCTTAATTTGAAATCCTACTTTGTTAGCACAGCCACATGGCCTAGGTCTCAAGTTTTTTCTCTCATTAACTTGGACAGGTTTCTGATTCCCTTCTGTCTTAGTCTTCTCATAAACAAATGACAGTAGAACTTGTTTATAGTGGTGGTTACTTCCCAGGAGAGATGAATTAAGAATGTGATGCACACAATATACACCATATAAATGATGACTCTTATTATCAGCATGCAGGAGCCTGGTGGCATAGTGGTTACACATTGGGCTGCCAACCATGAGGTTATGAATTCGAAACCACAAGCCACTTCTTGGGAGAAAGATGAGGCTTGCTATCACCCCTAGGGAGGTAGTCTCAGAAATCCACAGAGGCGATTCTACCCTGTCCGTATAGGGTTTCTACAGGTTGGAATCACCTGGATGGCACCGAGGTTTTTTTAAAGTATTATTATCATGTCTGAGTATGATTTTCACTACATTATAATTTCAGCTTGCCCATGGACCACTATCAAGGTTACCCTGATATTTTCTACTAGATAACTCTGAGTCTGCTATCTCAGTGTCACATGCTCCAGTGAAAGCCTGGTAGGTTGGGCTCCCCTTTCTAAGCTGGGCTGCACTGGGATCGGCTTCTGCCAGGTGGGTGGATGGGCTGCCCTTTGGGCTAATGCAGTCCGCTGATCCAATCCGCCATGTAGGGGGCTGAGGGGTGGAATCACAGGATGCCAGCTGCCTCTCGCAAATGTGATCAGGGCACTTCCAAGTTTCCCAGTGAAAGGAGAATGGACAGCAGGCACCAGAAAACATATCCATTTGATATGCGTCTACTGAAAAAAGATGGAAGTGGGTCTACCATGTGAATGCAAGCAGTGATTGCTGTAGCACATTTTTATACATCGAATCATGACTTTCTTTGAGTTTACTTTATAACTGCAAAGATATAACCCAGGGCCCTCTTCTTACAATTATTAGTGTGGACACAGACGTGCTATCACAGCGTTTCTAAAGAGCTCCGAATTTGGAGCCAGGCATTCTGGAAGAGTCTGGCCCCTCTTCTCTCCTCTTCTCATTAGTCCTGGGCAAG
The DNA here is from genome assembly GCF_000313985.2 of Echinops telfairi. Classification (NCBI taxonomy): domain Eukaryota; kingdom Metazoa; phylum Chordata; class Mammalia; order Afrosoricida; family Tenrecidae; genus Echinops; species Echinops telfairi. The sequence goes on along the minus strand of NW_022103908.1, from coordinate 4,676,985 downwards.
ACCTCTCTGTTTCTTTCGTCATCTAAGAAACAGACAAAAATATCCATCTCACAGAATGTAAAAGATCGGTTTCTTTGATAAATACACTCCTTTATGAGAAGTAGTTTCCCCGGAGAGATTTTACTGAAAAAAAATCAGCACATGAACACAGAAAGCGAATGTCATGGTCATAATAGATTTTTTTTTAATGCCTTTTTAGTGTCTAGATTTGCTAGATTCAAAAGACTAGCAGTCAGGGTGGGGTGGAATGAATGTTAGAGAGGACAATGAGTTATGCGGGATATTGAAGAGCAGCAGTTCAATACTAAGCAGGAAATAATGAAATTCAAGTGGTTTCTGTAAAGCAAGGGCGTGCGCCTCCTTTGTAAAAGAGAAAAAGGAATCCATTTTGAAAATTTGAATTTACATCTATTAAAAAAAAGATGTATACTATTGGCTCAGGGATAGGTGGGCTCACTCATCTCATTTTTAAAAATCACGAACTCACTTTCTAATGTTATCTTGTAGGTTAGTCGCTCAACATAATCAGGCACAGGATCGGGTTGATGACCAACTCAAACGACCTCAATGGCTGACTGTGCGGAGTGTGATTGGAATCACTAGCAGCCTCACGCTAAACCCACTGGCCAATGGCCTCTGTTCCAAATGGCTCTCTCATCTGCCTGGCTGGATCAATTCTGTTCTACAGCGTCCTCTTGAGTAGATTCATTTTAGCACTGGGTGATTATCTGATAAATAACAACAAGCACTGTTATTTTGTAAATATTCCTGGGTCTATTTGTGGAATTGCCATCCTGGTGGTGCGGTGGTTAAAGCACTACCCGCTAACCAACAGGTGGGATGCTGGAACCTGTCAGCGTTTCCACCAGGGAAAGATGTGGCCGTCTGCTACAGTAACGGTATACAGTCTTGACATCCCTAGGGGCCACTTTGACTCTGTCCTGTTTGGTTGCCACGAGTCAGAGTCCACTCCTTGGCAGTGGGCATGGTTTGTATTTGTAAAACAGACTTCTTCTGAGCTATACTGCCTGCATTTGAACTCCCAGAGACACACTTTACTAACGCTGTGACTTATGTTAGGGTGCCCTTAGAGGCATAGTGAATGAATTAAGCATTGGGTTTCTAACTGCAAGGTATCGGTTCGATCCCACCTGCCACTCCTCTGTATAAAGATGAGACTGCCTGTTCCCTCTTAAAGATTTACAAAGTCACATAAGCACCACAAAGATTTGCTCTGAGTCAGAATCGCTTGATGGCAGTGGGTTTAGTTGGTATGGCTTGGTGACTTATTTCATCACCTTTAAATAGGGATAATAAGGACACTTTAGAGTCACACAGTAGAGTTGAATGAACTAATAGATATATAGACTGTGTAAGCTTCTCAAAACCAAACTCACTGCCAATTCTGACTTGTAATGACCCTATGGACAGAGTTGAACTGCCCCTGTGGGTTTCGGAAGCTGTAAATCTTTAATCGAACAGAAAGTCTCATCTTTGCCCCAAGGAACGGCTGATGGATTCAAACTGCTGTCCTTATGATTAGCCGCCCAACTCGTAACCCACTACCTATTATGTTAACAGCAGTTCTTATAATGTTACTCAAAGCGAAGCTCTGGAAAATGGAACAATGTCTTAGTGAGGGGTGTGTGTGTATGTATCCCATATGTGTTTTGATTGGGCAATCAAGACACATCATTAAAACCTAAGGCTGAGAATAGTTGAGAAACTAGAGGATACTATGAAGTGGCCACCTACTAGCTTGTTGGGCATCAATTATTAATGTTACTCTTTCCACAATATTTTTTCCTTTTTTATTTTAATAAATCATTTCATTGGGGGATGGTACAGCTTTTATAACAATCCATACATCCATCAAGCACATTCATATATATGTTACCATCATCCTTTTCGAAACATTTTCTTAAGGTGACCAGATTTTAACATTGGTAAAGTGGGACACCAGCGGGACACCATAGATAAAACACATATCCTGGAGAAATAGCCACATGGAAGCCGAAAACCGTATCCCCTAGCTTGTCGTGCATTCGTGCACTCTTT
>NW_022103908.1:4671375-4673800 GCF_000313985.2 Echinops telfairi | reverse complement strand
CTCTGTGACCATGTCAGACATCAGGAAGTAGGAACTCGAGAAGCTATTTCCCGTTACTTAAAGACAGTTAAGCAACTGTCGCTGAAGATAATGTGGGTGCATAAGCAAATGTGGTGAGGAAAGCTGATGGTGTCTGGCTATCAAAAGACATAGCATCTGGGGTCTTAAAGGCTTGAAGACAAACAAGCAGCCATCTAACTGAGAAACAACAAAGCCCACATGGAAGAAGCACACCAGCCTATGTGATCATGAAGTGTCGATAGGATCAGGTATCAGGCATTGAGCTAGTTTATTGTGCCAGTCTGGCCGATAAACACAAGTGGGATTAACTGAAGGGCAGAGAGATGGCTCGGTGAGCCTCGTCTTTCTTGTCTCTCGCTCTTTGGTCATCGGACCAGTGTGCGGCTGCCTTACTTGTTCTGTGCCTCAACTTACAGGCTACACTACCTGTGGGATGCCGAGCCTGTGGACTGTGTTGATATAAGTTGAGGTGCCTTTAAGTCCACATGATTGAAATTTACATCTCTTGAGCTGGGGACTGACAGTTGGTGACCTGACTGACAGCTGGTGACCTGCCTTGCTCTTTTGCTGCCTGTGCTGGGATAGCTTAGCTTTCTCTCTACAGAGGACTACCAGGCGGCCCTCAAGACTTGAAGGATTGCCAGTGTCTCACAACTCTTTCACGGGAGTGAGTTTCACTGAGCCATTTGTACTGCTTTATAATAAACTGTTCATTTCTTGTATTATATATCTATCTATCTGTTTATAATTTCACAGTTCATTTCTTGTGTTATATATCTATCTTTAAAATATATATATATATAAAATTATTAGCAATCTGGTTTTATCTCTCTAGAGAACCCAGTCTAACACAGGCATCAAAGACACAGAACAAAAAATCTTACCAATTTGAATGAGGGGGAATGTGGAGTGGAGACCCAAAGTTCATCTGTAGTCAACTGGACATCCCCTTACAGAAGGGTTGTGGGGAAGAGACAGCCAGTCAGGGTGCAGTGTAGCACCAATGAAACATACAACTTTCCTCTAGTTCCTTAATGCTTCCTCTCCCCCACTATCATGACCTCAATTCTACCTTACAAATCCAGCTAGACCAGAGTATGTACACAGGTACAGATAAGAGCTGGAAACACAAGGAATCCAGGACAGATAAACCCCTCAGCACCAATATTGAGAGTAACGATACCAGAAGGGAAGGAGAAGGTGTGGGGAGAAAGGGAGGACCGATCACAATGAACTACCTAAAACCCCCTCCCAGGGGGATGGACAACAAAAAAAGTGGGTGAAGGAAGACACTGGTCAGTGTGCAACATGGAAAAATAATAATTTATAAATTACCAAGGGTTCATGAGGGAGGGATGGTGGGGGTGAGAGGTGGGGGGAAATGAGGATCTGATATCAAGGGCTCAAGTAGAAAGAAAACGTTTTGAGAATGATGATGTCAATGTGAGGTTGATTTGGCAACGGAAAGAAAGAAGGCAAAGGTAGAAAACAGCTTCACGGGTTTGTTTCAGAGCTCCTGGGAGGGAAGGAAGAGCAGAGAAATACAGGAGCATCCTGAGCTCCCGGGTGAGGTGGACAGCCCCCCAGTTGGGGCCCTGCAAAGTCACACTGATTAGGTGAGAAATGGAGAGTTTTATAGACCAGGTCTAGGGGGAGGGAGTAGCTGGGGAATTTTCCACTGCAACTTTGTTGTCTGCAGGTCCAGAGCTAAGCAACAGAGTTCAAAGTTATCTGTAACAGTTAGTCTTCTGCACCTGGGCCTGAAGGCCACCGAAGGGGAGGAGGAGGAGCGGGAAAGGGGGTCTGGCCTCTTGAGGCATCCTTGGATTGTTTTCACCAGCTCTATCTCCTAGCCCACCTGCCCAGCTAACACCCATTTCAGCATGACAGGCAACAAATGTACAAATGGGCTTGACACAATGGATGGATGGATGGATGGATGGATGGATGGATGGATGGATGGATGGATGGATGGATGGATTGTGGTAAGAGTTGTATGAGCCCCCAATAAAATGATTTAAAATAAATAAATAAATATTTTTAAAAAAAGAATATTGAGAGAGAAAAAGAGGCCAGTTAAGTGGGCACAGCATAGTTGTGCTTATGTATGTCAGTAAGGGAAACTAGGAACTGTGGTTTTTCTTGTGTACAGCCATGAGCCCACGTCTCCCCAGAGAGAGACCAGATACGTGAGGACAAGTAGAAGCCATTGTTCGGCTAGACTTAGGGTGGCTGTGATCAAGCTATAAAATAAGATGAAGGGGCAATACACGCTTAGATGTTCACATGTGGAATCACTCGGCTTCTTAAAATGCAGCACTTAATTATCATAAAGGGAACTGAGATAGTTTATTGTGCCAGCCTGGCCGATAAACACAAGTGGGATTAACTGAAGGGCAGAGAG
>NW_022103908.1:4667829-4670791 GCF_000313985.2 Echinops telfairi | reverse complement strand
AGAGTGATCTCTTTGGCTTCCTAAATTGATACTTATTAAATTCCCAAGAGAGTTTTCCCAGAGGGTCAAATCCATTGCTGCCTGGAGGATCACTTGTACATGGAGCTGGGAGAAATCTAGGGAAGACTACGTCTGTAGCTTAGATTCCTAGTATGGGGGTCAACGTGCTAAGAAGTCTCCTCAGATCGACTGCATGATTATGAACTTGGACATTTAAAAAACCAAAAGAGGCCCTTGCTTTGAAGATCAATAAATGGACGCCCCAGGACCAAAGTTTTCATCCTATTATTGAGAAACAAGTGGCCTAATCCATTCTCTGTGGTCTTGTCACAATCTGTCCTTGATATCAGCCACTTCCAGCTTATGTCCACCTGATGTCCCTGATGCTGCGTCACACACAGATGCTGCTTCTTGAGACTCCCTTCTGCATCCCCCGGCTTACGTGTTACTCATGCTGTTCTACACAGCATGACACTTTCTGCACTGTTTATCCCACTGAGGTGGCTTCATCCTGTGGGTTCCTGCTTCCTTATTTTCCCTTTCCAGGCAGAAGACCTAAGTTCAATTCCCAGCCAATGTACCTCATGTGCTGTCAGCAGAGGCTTCGTGTGTCGGACTGTGGTGACGAAGAGGTTTTGTTGTGGCACACACACTAAGATGGACTAGAAAGAAGGCCTAGAAGTCTTCCCCAAATCAGCCACTGCAAACCCTCTGGATCTCCGCAGTCCAGTCTGCATCCCCTACGTGGGGAGGACTCCACCAGTGTTTTGTGCCATTGTGCATGGGTTGTCATGATGCAGCCAACAACATTCCAATCCACTTGGAGAGTGTCAGGTGCTATGGTTAGGTCTTCGCAATGCCTGGTGACTCACTCTAAATCCAATTTGTATGATGTATAAAACAAAGCTTATGTCCCTGTCAATGTTGAGACACAGCCCCAAATAAAGTGTTTGATAGCAGGCAGACACTCCTCCTGGCAGGTAGGTGCAGCGACAGATTAAAGTCGGGATTGAAAATCGTTTTGAGAATGATGAGGGCAACGAATGTACAAATGCGCTTTACACAATTGATGTGTGTATGGATTGTGATAAGAGTTGCATGAGCCCCTAATAAAATGATTTAAAAAAAAAGTCTGGATTGATAGATGCGCCATGTAGAAGAATCCCCCCGCCACACACACACACACACACACACACACACACAAACATACATGCTCGCTGGTCATCAGAATCCATTATTTTGTAAATTAAAACAAGGAAGGTTTAGGTATCAGTTATCCAGGTGACGTCACTGGCCAACGCAAACCAAAAATGTATTCTTGGGTTAAAAGTAGTTCATTGCGTTTGCTCTTTCAGATCTCCCAATAACATTTATGATTTCCTTTTAGAAAACAAACAAGATGCAATAGCTAAAATTGCAGGCTTCAGGTTCAGGCAGACCTCGGGGTACTCTGGCCCCTTAACTAAACATCTGCAGTACCTTTGGAAAGATGCTTCATCTCCTGAAAAATCCGTTCACTTATCTTTAAAATGAAACTAATATCAATACTTACCTTATCAGGTTATTGTGAAAAGTGGAAGAATGAATTCATTAAAAGACTCAACATACTAGAAAGAAAAACCAAAAGCCACTGCCACAGAGTCGATTCTGACCCCTAAGAACCCTGTGTAGAGCTTCCAAGGTTGTAAACCTTTATGGGAACTGATAGTAGCCTTATCAAGGCTCATGGGTTTGAATCACTGCTCTTATGGTTAGCAGTTGTGTTAGGGCGGGTTCTCTAGAGAAGCAAGACCAGTGACTCTTGCATGTGTATGTACATAGAAAGAGACTTATATCGAGAAATGGCTCCCAGAGTCGTAGAAGTGGGTAAGTTCAAACTGGTTCAAGTCCATGGATCAGATGTAAACTGAAGGCTTCTCTTGACTCCTGTAGAGCTGTAGGCGCTGTAGAACAGGAAGTAGGAAGATGAAGCAGGAGGCCACAGGCTGGTAGATGCAGAAATGAATGAATCCAAGATCAGTGGTCTGTTGATGGCTCCTGGGATTGGCAAGCGATGAAACAGGAGGCCCACAAACAAGATGCAAGATTCAACTCTAAGTGTAGAAGTAAACGAGTTACCACGGACTGTCAACCTGTATTAGGAGTAGGCCACACCCCAAATGAAACCTCCCTCAATTGTATCAGGACTGTGACCAGATTAACTGCTTGGCTGCTTCACAGAAGATCCCATCATGGAGTTGACCACACTGTGCTAGATCATGTCATGGGAGAATCCTGACCCACCCAAGTTAACATAAAGCCTCACATCAACATCATAGTGCAACTTTTACCTGACAATCCCACCGGGGCTCCAGGCCTTCCATAGTACTCAAAAGTGAGAAATCCTGATTCGAAGCAAGCTCTGTCGTTATACTGTGATAAACTCCACTATCTGATGTCTATACTGTAGCTTTGTGGGTGGTGAGAAGTTGGGGGAATAAGGCAGGTTCATGAGGAAACCAAAAAAGAGCTGTTTTAGGCTGTTTATATAAGTAGTACTCTCCCAAAACCCCAATTTTAATCTCCTTCTAAACCTGTTGTGATGGATTTGATTTTAGGTACAGCGGACCACTATGACGCCTATTTCAAGCTGGTGAAGGTTGAAAAGGTCTTGCTTCCTTTGACAAAGCAGAGAGATGAAGTTCTCACTGGGCACATCAAGCAGGCACCAGGTAACGCTTTGCCACTCGCAGAGGGGACCCAGGACCAGTAGACTATTATCACGTAGCTGCCTTCTAAAATGTGGAATCTGGACTGTGCCCCAGATTAACCGATCAGAATCTGGTTTTGTTTTTTTTTTAAAGTGGCTTTTTTTTTCTTCTGTTCTTTTGTTTGTGTTTGTTTTTAAACATTTTATTAGGGGCTCATACAACTGTTATCGCAATCCATACACACATCAATTGTGTAAAGCGCATTTGTACAT
>NW_022103908.1:4656551-4666460 GCF_000313985.2 Echinops telfairi | reverse complement strand
CCTCCCCCTCTCCCATGTCCCCCCAGAACTGTCAGTCCCGTTGTTTTCTCCTCCACATTGTTCCTCAAGCCTGTCCTATCCAGACAGGCCTGCGGAGACAACAACATGCATTTTAATTTTTTCTTCGTCAGTGGACTGATGTTGTTGCTGTTTTGTTGTACATTGTTGCTTGGTTTTGCTCTGTCTTGTTTTTATGCAGAATATTTTTTAACAAGCTCTACACCAGACTTGTATTCACATTAAAATATGAAAAGATGCAGGTAAAAAATATTGGACAACACATGTTTGCATTTACATTTCTGGAATGACTGTATTGGGATGATGGATCTCATGTGGTTTCCATCAACTTCATAAGAGTTGTATGTTCCCAAATCCTGTCTTCCTACCCGCTGGCTGGAATTAGTATTCGTGAGGAAGCAAATCATGACCTACATACATCACCCTCTATTTCACTCCTCACCTTGACTGAAAGGCTGGTGAGGTGCAATTTTGGCTAAACTCCTGTCTCTCTGAGCCCAGAGAGACAGAACTTGAACTCCATTACTGCTAGGAACCATAGTGAAAACTAGAGAGGAGTCGTTTGTAAAAGGGCAATAGTAGGAGGTCTCTATCCCATACTTAATCATACTTATAACTATATTATGCCCATCTGGATAATCCAGGTAATGCTCCCATCTCAAGATCGTGAATCCAGTACCATCTGTGGAGGTTCTTTCCGCTAGATAAGCTCATGTATTCACAGGTTCTGCGGATTCAGGCAGGCACCTTTGGGAGACTATTCCTCAGTAAATGCTTCCTTGTGAGGGTATTGATTTGCACTTTCCTGAAACACTTTCACGTGTTAATTCGCCGTGTGTGTTTCCTCTTCTTTGATATCGATGTTTGTTGTCTGTGGTTTTCTATTGGACTCCATTTCTCCTAGTGAATCCTAAGAATTCTTTAAATAAACTAGAAAATCATCCTTTTTGGTGTGCTGTATTATGCGTCTCATACATTTTCTTACACTGTATCTTGTCTTTTCACCTTCTAATAGCACATTTTGGTGAACATAAGTCCCAAACTTACCAGAGCTTAATGTTCTTGTCTATCACAAGTCCTGAGTCTTTTCCCCCCAGATGTCTTTTAAAGAACTCTCCACACCCATCATCCAGTGCCCGCTAGTCAATTCTAACACTCAGGGACTCTACCCAGGGTTTGAAAGACTGTAAATCTTTACGGGCGCTGACAGCTATTAAAACGGAGTCTTGCATTAAAATCAATTTAGGATCAGACATTCAAACCACATGCTAATTCATTTTAAAACTAATTGCAAGCAGATGTATTTTTATGAAGAAATTTGATACCTTTAAGAATTGAAATACTGTCTTCTATCCTTTCTTATTTCTATTATTTATGATATGCTTTGTAATGTGCACATGTCCATCAGATTTCTGTCCAGGGAACAGAAAGGCTGGGGGAATAAACATTAAGCAAAACTGCCAATGACTTTCAGTAAGTTAGGAATTTCAGGAGCAGTAGGAAATGGCTGGCTGAGATCCAGCTGCCTCTTTGCTGCTGAAATGAGATAATTCACAGGAGGATGCCCAAAAGCTTCTGGAAACACCTCTTCATCAACCACCTGCCAAAGCAGATGACCTGCGTGCCATTGCTACTGGGATAAGATTATGGTTTCTGCTTCTCTTTTGTCTTTCCAAACTTGTACTATTATCTTTCATAGGCAGAGTGCATAACCTGGAGCCCTGGTGGCAGGGATTCTGAGAAATAGTTTCTATTCTTTTAGCTCTTGTGAAACAAATATCTTGGAGGGCAGACAGTTCTAGCTTAGCCCAAAATGATCCTTCACAACACACAAACTATACAAAGTATATCATTTTATATTTAAAAATAAAACCCAATCTCACTGCTACCAAGTTGATTTTGACTTGCAGTGACCTGGCAGGACAAAGTAAGGCAGCCCCCTGTGGATTTCATAGACTGTAAATCTTTAAGGGATCACAAAGCCACATCTTTCTTCACAGAACAGCTAGTGGGTTTGAACCTCTGATCTTGTACTTAGCAGCTCAATGGGTAAATAACTATACCAACAGGACTCCTTTAAATGAGGTGGCAGGGATAAATTAGTAAAACCCATAGCAGAAAGCCAGTATTCATCTAAGTTCAAATGTGTAAATCCTTGGGCCTTGTGATTAGATGTCTAAGAATTTATTTTAGATACATTTACCCATGTGTCAAATGATTTATGCAGTGTTTGTCACTGCAGGCTTGTTTGTCAGCAGAAGCTTCGGAGCTGTGTAAATGTTCGTCAATAGCAGACTGATGAAAGAGGTTATAGACTATTCATCCAATGGAATGGCAAAAAGCTGTCAAAAACACTAATACAGAAAGATCTTCAGGCAAGAGTGAAAGCAGAGTAATATGCACGGATTTGGGTCGAAGAACAAGAGGAAAATATGTATCTTAACACTGGGCTGTATATACATGAGCATCTCTGGAAAGATACAGAAGAAATTAATAGCAGTGCTTTTCTGTTGCAAAGAAACTCTTGGAAGGAGACTACACTTGCATTCCTTTTCACCTTTTTAATTTCTGGGGGGAAATGTAGATGTATGACTGCCTCAAAATGTATATTCCATAAATAAACTTAACAAAGAAACACTGGCCAACTTGAGTTGTATGATCAATAGCGAGTCCTAGATTCTGGAGTGACTTGTGGTCCTTCGCTAGTCCTGATACGGTATTTCAATACATTTGGATTGTAGGATATTATTTTTAACACCACGAGGGATATTTATATATACACAGATATGTTTCTTGTTAAAAGCTGTTATCTATTTCGGTCCCCTACAAATGGTAGCTCAGGCCAGCCATTTGGCTCTCGTCTTAGTCCAGGGCCACCTCGCGATGACACTGCCCATGCTATGTTAGGGCACTGTGGAGAGCGGCAGCAGCTTGCTACTAGAGCACGAGAATGTGGGCTCCACAGCCAAGCCCGCCTAGCGAGGTGTTCTAGACACTTCCAATTTCTAGGCCTGCGATCTGGGGCTTTTGTGTGATAGGAGCATGGCAAGTTTGTACTGGACCGTTTGTATGAGGAATTGCGGCACGGAAGACACGTCGCAGTGAGTAGCAGGTACTTAATGATTGTAGTTGTTGCTGCTATTGCTATTGTTAGCATCATGATGATCGGCATGATCATCCACCAACCATGCTGAATCTCTGCTGCTTACCTTGGGCCAGGGCAGTGTCCTGTTTGGACTCAGACCTGAGGCTACCTGATCGGTGTCTGTGGGAGGCAGGTTTGAAATCTTGGATAAGAACAACACTGATACCCTCACCGAAACTCAGTCCAGTTGGTGAGGAGATGGGGGGTCGCCTGTCTCTTTGCACCAAGAAAGATAGGTGCACAAAGAATAAGCAATTGACCAGTGAGTGTGCCCAAGAAATGTAAATAGAGCGCCGGCTCCTGAGGACTCTCAGAGGTGCTCTCCATTGGTCTGTGCCTGCTGGGGTCATTAGCGTGCATCAAGAAACTCCCCAAGCACTGCACTGCCAGTGACTCATTAGCTGGGGCATCTGTCTTCCCCCAGTCAAAGAGAAACCATCTCTGTAATTAGCACCCTAATGGTATCCCTTTTGTTTTCACTGGCCCATAGTGCTTGCTCCCTCCATTTGAGGGGAAAGTAGGAGGTTTTGATCTTTTAAGTCTTCCAAATCCAAGCATAGTAGGTTAGAGAAGAGCTTTGGGATGTGGATTTGTCCTATTTGGATTATTTGCATTTTCATGATCACTTTTGGACTCTCTCTGGGGTGAGGTGACAACCGTTGACTGACAGTTGTTAAATTAGTTAATGTTGGAAGAGTGCCCACGTGGGCTGGTTGTTCCACGAGACCACCACACACAGATAGAGAAACCTTGTTTGGGGGGAGACCGGTCAGCAAACACTCCCCACCTAACACCTGTGGGGAATGGTGTGTGAACTGTAGAGAAACTGTAGCATTCTACTGTTGAGGGAGGTAGAGGGCACTGTTTGTGACCCTGTGGGAGACTCAGGCTCGCCCCTGGCCAATGAAGGTCAGAGCACCGGGTTGATGTAAGTGGGCAAGATAGAACTTGTATAACCATAACTGGGAGGATAAAGGCATGAAGTGGCTGGCTTACAAAACTTCATAGGTGCTGGAATATATTCATAGGATTATAGGATTAAGGTTAGGTGTTACTTAACTGCAATTGTTAGGCACAGAATATTGTTGTGTTGTTCATTTATAGAATATTATGCTTAAATGAGGCTTTGGCATATACTGAATTGTATGAGTTTTAGTTTTATCCGGTTAGGTACAGATATGATTTTTTATTGTTTGAAAATTATATATGACTAAAAAGTTGTGTGAAAAGTATCAGGTTGGCAAGGGGTGTCTGTGGTAGTTACATAATCTGGTGCAACTTGTGAAGGGATAGACTCTAGCCTGTCAATCAGGTCACAGCTTCATGACCTCATTGGGAGGCGCCACAAGATGAATAGCGCACTGGAGGGCAGATACACTCACTCCCTGTGAGACATTGCTGACTATAAGACATTGCTGATGGAGCTATGCTGATGCAGTCAGAGCCCTGGAACTAGAGGAGCCAAGTGGAGACCCCTGCCAGCATTGAGATGCTTCTACCACCACTGGATCCATAAGACTTTCCACCCACTGGTCTGTGATCTTCCTGCATCCGGTGTCATTGCATATGTTTCGTGAGTCTGAAGATGAATTTATAGATTGGTATCAGACATATCGGCTAATATCAGACTAATGAGCTTGATCTGGACTGGGTTGGGATGTTTTCTCAATATTCCATTGCTCTTGGATATAAAGCTCTTTCTTATACGCATGAATATCTCTGGATTTGTTTCTCTAGTCAACCCAGGCTAACACACATACTGCTCTGTAACTGCCTACATGTCTGTTACTTTCCCTACACTGAATGCCCAGAAAGAGAGTATCATGATTCTTATCCTTGCATTCCTTGCACCTAAATTAGAAATGGAAACATTTATTGAATGAATATTGTTGACAGAATAGGTGACCTAATAAAAGAAACATTTAAAGAAAAGAAATTGAAACAGAATCACCAAACAGAAAGATTGATTCTCTTCCTCGATATTCCTGAAAGGATGTTGTCTAGAGGGATAGATGAGAATTCTAAACAAAACAACAAACTGGAAAGATGTCCAATAAATAAACATTCTCTCTCTTTGTAACTCTGTTCTCAGTCATTTCTTTTTTTAACAAAAAACTTTATTGGTTAAAAAAAATCCTCATATCATACAATTCAATAGTTCAATCATATCGAGAAGAGTTGTACAATCATTATCACAACCAATTTTAGAGCATTTTCTTCCTTCTTGTATCCATTGCTATTAGCTCCCCATTTCCCCCCAACCTCCCTTGCCATGCCCCCAAGGAAACATTAATCCGGGTATTATCTCTGTAGATTTACCTATCCTGGATTACATATATGGGAACACATTAAAAATACAAACACACACAAAATAAACTAACAATAACAAAGTAAAGCTGAGAAAAACCTCCATCGAAAAGAGAGTAGACAATAGTAAGTAGAACAAAGTCCAAACAGGTCCCAAGGGAGATCAACAAGAGTGTGGTCCATGTCACCTAACTGCATCTGTAATCAGCCGCTTTCCGAACCCCTCTGCAGGACAGCAAGGCTACTCACGCTCCTGCTCAGAGGCGCTCACCAGAGGCTTAAGCCACGTGTATTTCCCGTTTGTTTATTTTATTTTTTGACCTGAAGCAACTTTTAAGTGGGTCACAAGGGAGATCAAATGATAAGATAGTGCATTTTCGTCTATGTATATCGCAGTCACCTAGCTTAACATGAGGAACTCCATTTTGTTTCAACCTACCTTTAGCCCCTGCTAACAGTTAGTGCCCCTCACCTCTTCCCACTCCCAGATCTCTAAACAAGGCCTTGACTGTTCGAGATGTCTCCAAACTCCACCTGCCCAATGAGCAAGAAATGTAGCCTGTCTTGTAAGACCTTGAATTACTACCTGCAGCTGTGCTGTTCCCCCCAACCCTGTTACCCTGCTAACCTGATAAAAATCTAACTGCTAGAATATCCCGCCCCTTGAGCCAGCCCACTACTTTGAACTATAAAAATCATGGAATTTCTTTGTTCTGGATCGAGAGGTTTCCAGGCGCTGGCTTACCCTCAGTCCAGCTGCTTAGTAAAGGCTTTAATTATTAATATAATGGTGTGGTGGATCTTTTTACAACAAACCAGCATCGATTTTCTATTAACCTTCCATTTTTGTTTTGTTTCCAGCGATGTGGGTTCGCTTACTTGGATGGTTTTTGCGGCTGAAGCAGAACTGGGTGGAAGATTTGGTGGAGACCCGCAGGGCGGGGGAGGCAGTGGTTTTAGCCCATGTACACTCTGAGGAAAAGAGGCAGTGGATTTTTTTATGTTGAGCTTAACCCATGACCTGTCGAGAAGCACTTTGCTCTTCCCCAGTAGGTGTTTCCATTGATTCTCTAGCCTGCTAGATCCTTCTCTGAGAAGTCAGCCAGAGCCAGGCTACCAATGCGTGATTAAAAGGGAAGCAACTGGATACACAGACATCACAAATGTGGAGAAAGAGGAGAAAGAATGACCTTTTTTTTCAGGTCATGACTGCAAGAGAAATCCTGAAGTTCCTTCGCCAGGACCAACCACTACCATTAAGACGGTAAGGGGTGAAGGTGAACCACTGTCCCAATGCCTGTGACTGAGAGGTCCCCCCTCCCCACCCCAAAAACCCTCCGAGTTTCTGAATTTTGTCTCAGAAACACAGTTTCTGAGGCTGCAACTCTTTATGAGAGCAGAAAGCCTCATCTACTTGCAGTGGTTACATGTTGGGCTGTGAACTGCAAGGTCAGCCGAAATGACCAGCCACTCCACAGGAGAAAGCTGAGGCTTCCCACTCCTGCAAAGAGGCACAGTCTTGGAAAGTCACGGTTTTACCGTATCCTTGAGAATCCCCGTTTCAGAATCAGCTCCGGCCGTGTTTTTTGAGAGGTGCCTCGGGCACCACATTCTCTCACTTTTGTGGGTGAAGAAGATTAAAATATCACAGTCTTCCAGAAGAACAAACAAATCTGTCGTGGAGGAAGTACAAGTAAGAATGACGAAGGTAAATACAGCATACTCTATTTCCATGTGACAACAGCTTAATAAAATGGTGATTTTTTTCCTCCCTGTGAAATAAAAATGACCAGGACTATAATTGATTAAATATTTTTCACCAAACCTGCATGTCCCCATGGAGTGATGGCATTTTTTAAATGACCCAACCTGGGAGAGATCTGCTTTGAAGACTGGTACACCTTCTCTTATGGTGTCTCTTCTACATCACCCACACGCCCTCCTTCAAGTCCACCAGCTCCAATAGTTCCTTAGCATCTATTGGCCTTGCCATTGTAGCCCTCTCCTTACACCAATTCTTCAGCTCGTGGCCCCAGAACCATTTCTAGAAACCTCCATCCAAAGCTTTTATGGCACCCATTCCGGTCTCATCGACCTCTGTCTACTTCCACCAATATTTTACTACATTGGAACTCCTTCCATCTTGCCCAGGCTTTAAAGCAATATTTCCTACATCTAGACATTTATTATCCTGCTATTCAAAAGGGATTAGCATTTTTTTATGACCTTGCAAATAGCTATCAAACATATCCTAGGTAGAGTGGAGAAAAGATTTTATTCAGGCTTCTTGAATTGGTGGTAGCACAAATAAATACAGCAAAACTTGTTCTTAGGAAATTTTTGAAGAAATTATCTCTTTTAGGGACTGATGTTATTGTGGGTTTCAAATGTACTCAACATGCAAATGACAACACTTTAAAGGTGGCCGATTGGCCTGTCATCCTTTAGTTTCATTCACATGGAGTTTTTAATTTCTACAAGAGAGATGTACTGTAACCTGAAGTCCTCCAAAGGGTGTTACTTAACAACCTTCCAATATCAGGCATCACCCACTGTATTTTTTCCCTAACAGTTTTATTGGCATATAATTCACATTATCATACAATTGAATAGTCCAGTCACATCAAGAAGAGTTGTACAATCATGACCACAACCAGTCTGGAATATTTTCTTCATTCTTGTACTCATCATGATTAGCTCCCCCAATGTGTTTTAAGTATAGAAGATTATAGAAAGAGATGCTTAAGGAGTCATAATTCAAATGCCTCGATTCTTCTTCTGTCTTAGTCAATGTCCACCTTTCACATACATATGAAACTATTTCAATTTGTCTCTTGACTGCTGCTTCTATGAGCATTGATTGTGGATTCAAACACGATGAAATCTGACAACTTCGATCTCTTCTCCATTTATCATGATGCTACCTACGAGTGCACTGGTGAAGATTCTGTTGTTCTCTATATTGAGTTGTCATCTATACTGAAGGCTGCCATCCTTGATCTTCATCAGCAAGTGCTTCAAATCTCCTCACTTTCAGCAAGCAAGGTTGTGTCATCTGCATATCTCAGGTTGCCAATAAGCCTTCCTCCAATCCCAATATCTCATTCTTCATCGTATAATCCAGCTTCTCTGATGATTTGCTCAGCATACAGATTGAATAAGTATGGTGAGATCTATCACCTATAGGGAGAGAAAGTATAAAAAGTGACCCCTTTTGCTCAGATGGTGCATATATATGCCCTGATGACGTTTACCTTCATGTATGAAAAAAGATGGGACTTTTGACAATGCCCTACCCACTAGTGTTTAAGTTTTTGAAGTCACTGGAAACAGGGAAAAGCTCCCAGAATGAAAAAAAAATTGGCCAATGATATGAAAAATGTTTTCAGTGGAAAGAAATAAAAGCGTCTAACAACTAGAAGCCAATTAGTTTTCTTTAACAACATCAGCAGAACAGACCACCAGACAATGAATGATCACTTAAAAAGACATGAAGTATTCTGCAGGAAGACCAACGGGGCTTCGTGAAGTGTAAATGTCAGCAGGTGAATTTAAACTTAAAAATGTAAAGGCTCTACCAGACACCACCAACCATGTTCATCTTGACGACTCTGTATAGAAGTGAATGCAAACATTACCACCCTGAAAAAGACTCATCTGGCCTGACATTTTTACTATCATGTTTCTTATAGTCTAAGCTTTACTTGACATAGGGAAACGTGCTCATTGCGGAAACAGGGTTCAGAATATCTCACTACTGCGGAGTTGATTCCAACTCTCCGTGAGACCCCAGAGCCCTGGTGTAGTGGTTATGCATTGGGCAGTGATCCGCAGTTACCACCAGCAGCTCCGGGAGAAAAGACTGACCACCTCTTTTTCTTGAGGAGTGGCTGATGGTTTCAAACTGATGACCTTGTGGTTAGCAACTCAACGAGCAACCACTATACCACCAGCAATGAAGTCTTTAACTACCTAACTATCTATGTACTCCAAAGTTTCTGAGCCTGCTACTCACTGCTCTCTCCCTCCACCATCAGAGTTTCTTAACGTCCTTGGGTAGTGTGAATGGTTGACATATTCAGTGGCTTACCTGGAATGATAATGGTTGGGCTCACCCAGTGGGACCTCAGAATAAAGGCCTATTGATCTACTTTGGAAAAGTCAGTCGTTGAAAATTATATGGAGCACAATTCTACTCTTGACACCCAGGGGGTCTTTCTGAGTTGGGGTTGACTCAGGATAACTGGCTTGGCAAAATTGTTCTTTTCACTTTCACTTGCTCTTGTTCCAACCACCTATGTTTTTGCAAAATGACAAGATAAAATGTTAACATGAGTTGAATCCTATTCTTGGGGACAGTTACATATTTTATTTTACAGAAGACCCAGGTCCAATGTTTCATAGTAAAAATATTTTCTGACAAAAATGATTTATCATGC
>NW_022103908.1:4654329-4655435 GCF_000313985.2 Echinops telfairi | reverse complement strand
GATGGAGATGGCCTTCCCATTGACGGTAAGCTTCCCATTCTCAGCCTTGACAGTGCCATTGAACTTGCCATGGGTGGAGTCATGCTGGAACATGTAGACTATGTAGTTCGGATCAATCAAGGGGTCACTGATGGCAACAATCTCCACTTTGCCAGAATTGAAAGCAGCCCTGGTGACCAGGCACCCAATGCGGTCAATTCCATTCTCTCTGACCTTCACCATCGTGTCTCCGGGATGCGGCTGGGACGAGGAGGAGCAGAGAGCCGACTCTGATTCTTAGCTACTCCATGTGCATAGAGAAATCTGCTCCACTGAGTTTTTAGGGTCATGACCTATTCAGGAGATCTCCAGACTATTCTTCTAAGGTACCTCTGAGTGAGTTTGAACCAACAACCCATTGGATCGGAGCCAAGCACTTTACTGTTTAATTGCTTTACATACTCTATCATATTTCGTATTCACAATAGCTCTCCCATATAGTCATTATCTGTTACATAGTATGTCAATAACCCCATTCTCATTATCTTAATACATTCTCATAAAAATTTAGAAAATACAGGAGAGGAAAAGATAGAAAGAGAAGAAAATAACCATGCAGCCTGCATCCATTATTTCCTTCCAGAATTTTCCTATGCTTCTAAGATCTTGTTGATATACATTTTTAATGACATTTAACTTATTTAAACAGCTATTACTTGTACGAAGTAAATGAAACCCACTGTCATGGATTTGGTTCCAACTCAGAGCAACACTATATAGGTTCCTGAGACTTCTTTATAGGAGCCTATAGCCTCATCTTTTCCCCATAGAATGGCTGGGGGATGGGGAGGGGTTGAATCACTGACCTTGTGGTTAGCAGCCCAACACAACCTCCAATGCCCTTGTACAGCTAGGAAATATTTCACCTTTTAGATTTATCCTAAAACTTAATACCCCTGCTGTTTCTAACAAGACCATATAAGAGTGTTTGACCACATTTTTTATTATTGTCTCAGAATAGATCTCCCTCCTTGAGGGGCTTCCTCTTTTTCATGCCTTCCACTACACCAAGTATGATACGAGGCAAATGAAAAATACCATGGCTTGGGTAAAGTGCACCTCAGTCC
>NW_022103908.1:4652311-4653482 GCF_000313985.2 Echinops telfairi | reverse complement strand
TTTTTTTTTATATACAGATGTACAACCTTGCTTGCTGGAAGTGAGGAGGACTTGAAGCACTTGCTGATAAAGATCAAGAGTTGTAGCCTTCAATATGGATCACAATTCAATGTAAAGAAAACCAAATTCCTTACAACTGGACCAGTAGATAACTTCTTGATAAGTGAAGAAAAGACTAAAGTTGTCAAGGATTTCATTCTGCTTGGGTTCACAATCAACGCTCATGGTACAGTGAGGATTTATCCTACATTGGATAATTACATCAGCTCCCAAAACGGATCACATTTTATAATGATGATAATCACAATATAGCCAAATTTACACTTCTTTTTGGAAGACATAATTCAGGCCATAATACCTACCAATTCTAATTTTGTTTAAAAATTTAAGAGTTTTCAATTTTACATTCTTTATCTTTCCTCTTATGACCTACTCAACTCTATAAATCTGTGTATACCATCTGAGAAGCTTCTCTCGGAACTAAAAATCCAATCAATCATCATGTCCTATAATTTTGCTCCCAAATACTGGATTTTTGTTTCCATTGCCACCCTCCTAGCTACTGCAATCTCTTGACTATTATGACAGCTTCTTGGCTGGTATCTCAGCTTCTAGATTTACTTTCTTCCATTCTGTTCTCTTTGTTGATATCAAAGTAGCGACTACTTTGTTTAAAACCCTTCTATGGTGTTTGGTTGTTTGTTTTGGTCAGGATAATATCTGAATTATTAGCAGTGCTTACAAGGCCAGGCCCTCAACTTTACTTGTCCCCACTCCCTAATTCTCACTCAAGCTCTCGTTTCAGCCAAGGTGAGCCATTTCATTTCCACGACAGTCTCTTTCTCTATCACTGTCAAGCATTGCCGACTCTATGTACCAAACCGAGCATCTTCTTTTTTCTGAGTTTTCTTCCAGTCCTTCACTTCCTTCTCAGGAAAAACCTCTTTTCCTCTTTCATGCCACACACTAGACAATATCCTCCTGAAAGTGTTCTGTGACCCCGAGGCACCCTACCCCCTAGCCCGGGCTGAGTCAGGGACCCTCCCATGTATCCTCATCACAACATATATGATACATACAGAATGCCCGTCTGTCTGACTTCTTTCTTCTCCACCCACAATGTGGGTATGCACGTGTGCACATGCAAGTACGTGCACACACACACACACAC
>NW_022103908.1:4647412-4651047 GCF_000313985.2 Echinops telfairi | reverse complement strand
TTATTGTAATACTTAAATGGTTAGAAAGGCTGGATATTTAAATATTCAATCTGTCTACCCAGAAACAGTTCTTCAAAAAGGCTCTTCCTCAAGAAATCTTTTATTTCGGGTAGGAAAAATTTTCAATTTTTCTCATACGGCTTCCACATTTTTCTTAAGTTTTTTTTGGAGACGTTTTTCATTTCTCTGTGCTGTTGTCATGCACAGATATTTACATATATGTATATGTATTAGAGGCCCCATGGCATAGTGGGATATGGGTTTGGCTATAACCCCAAGGTCAGCAGTTCTAAATCACTAAAGACTATTTGAAAGCAAGATGGGCTTTATGAGGGTCCCATAAGTATTTGGTGTTGCTGTTGGGTACCATCAGTCATTCTAACTCGTAGCCAACCTGTGTACCACAGAACGGAGCACTGCTCAGTCCTGTACCGTCCACCCAATTGTTCTTATGTTGGAACCCATTGCTGCAGCCTCTATGTCCATCCATCTTGTCGAAGATCATCTCCTTTTCGTTGCCCTGCTACTTTACCAAGCATGATGTCCTTCTCCAGTGGCAGGTCTCTATTAACAACGTGTCCAAAGTACTGAAGATGAAGGTTCATCATCCTTGCCTCAGGAGCATTCTGGCTGTACTTCTTCCCAGACAGATTTGTTTGTTCTTTTGGCAGTCCAAGGTACTTTCAATATTGTTCACAAACACCATCACTTTTCCTCAGTCTTCTTTATTCACTGTCCAACCTGCACATGCAGATGAGGCTACTGAAAATACAATGGCTTGGGTCAAGTACACCTTCATCTTCAAAGTAGCATCCTTGTTTTTCAACGCTTTAAAGAGGTTTTGTGCAGCAGATTTAGAGCTGTGGAAGAGGCAATTCTACTCTATTCTGTGGGGTCATTATGAATATGAATCAACTTAGTGGCATTGAGTATATTTGTTTACATTTTTGGTATCTTATGTCATAAAACATACTTATTATTCGGCAAGAATATGTTGGTAAGTGTGTTGAGATAGGCTTTCTCATACAATGTAGGATGACGTGAAGTTCCCAATGCTAAATAAGTTATCTTTGGTCAAAAACTGGGTCTGAGTCAAACCCAACTCTACCTGGGTTCCATCGACCTATACATTTCTCTTTCTATATGAATATTTTTCACACTGTCATGCATAGCGTTCCAAATGAAGGGAGAGAGGGTACTGGGAAGACTGGAGAGAAAGCAGAATGGTAGAGATCATTTACACCCAAACCTCTGAACCCAAAGGAATTCTCCATCCAATGATATCATGTTTATCTCAACGAGACCACATTGTTCTATAGTTCACAGCCTTGCCTCGGAGTTCTACGTGAAGAAAATTTAATAGCACAGTAGGGACAGGGAAATTCCTGAATGTGTAATAGTATTTTAAAATCAGGGTCGAGAAACACAGACTAAATCTTTTAGACCCGTAGAGTTCTCCAGTACCCAGTTAGAATGAGTATTCAGGACTACAAAGAAAATCCATTGCTGTTGAGTAAACATGGACTCGGAGCAACCCTATAGGACAATATAGAAACGCCCCAAGGGTTTCAGAGCTGTAAACCTTTACAGAAGTGCACTGCCACATGTTTCTCTCAAGCAGTGGCTGGTGGGCTTGAACTACCAACTTTCCAGCTGGCAGGCAAGTATTTTCACCACTACACCTCCAGAGTTCTCTGTCATTTAAGAGGTAACTGCAATAAGTACTATCCCAACAAATGATCACCAGAAAAGAGCGAAATATATCTTGAAAAGATTTAGAAGCTAACATAAAATGCCAGCCTAATTATTGTAGTTTTCATTTGACATAGCCTCCTGCTGAGGGAGCGCATCTCCTACATTCTAGAATCTCATGCATCTGCAAGGGCAAACTGGAAACTCTTAACATTGCTGGCGAAGACTTTGATTAATAGGAGAAGGTCGAGCCACCGAAGGCAGGCACATAGCAATGTCGACCGACATCTGTTCTCAACACAAGGAAATAGAAAATGATCAAGGAATGGCCGGGAATCAGGAAAATGAAAGAGAGGCATTGGCAGGCCAACACAGACCCAGGGGAGCAACACAGATTTCCCTTGAGAGGAAGGATTTTATCATCTCCCTTATAAGGAATGCTAAGAGTTGATGTCTGAATCGTGCAGAATATTTTCAGTTAAATAATGTCTGTTTATGTTGACTGCTTGAGGGAGCTGCATGCAGTTCATGCCACAGTACGAGTTCAGTCATTCAAAACACAGCCTCTTGGTTGGATTTACAGAGTCCCCAGAAAAGAAATCTGTTGGTTATTTCGGTTCTTGGCTGGATAGCCACACCCTACACATGTACCAGATCCCCTCCCTTCAAAGGGGTGAATGAGTCTTGGGACTAACACCCGGAGAACTAGGATAAACAACAAGACTGACTCCACCACCGCCCATTAAAACTGGAGCCCATTGTCATAATCTTACCGTACATGCTATAGTAACACGTTCAAGGATTCCTGGTTAAGGAAATTCTCGTTTCCATAGCAACTATCATCTTTTAGTCAAGATGGAATAGAGTGGTCTGATGACTCTTGGAGACTTCAAGAAGGTCGAAAGAGCAGTGTGAACGTTTAGAAAAACAAAAATCAGGTAACTTGGCTTCTCAGTTGGATGCTGTTGTTTTGATTTGGGAAAGTTGCTTCACACTTGTAGGTTTTTGTCTTTGTCCTCTGGAGATTTATTCATGAGGTTGACCAGATGAATAGGAACCAATGACACTGCAACTAATAACAATAAGCCAGGTGGTCCTAGTTTCCCTTTGGATGGAAAACAGTCTATCAATTATATCAGATTTACATGAAGCTAAAATTTTAGATAAGCCTATGTCCTGACACTTCGGATGGTGTGAATGATTTACAAGCATTTCCATTGAAGTCCTCACAGTTTTCTCGAATAGACTTTTCAAAATTCCTTAATGTTGGAACACACCAGAAATGACTCGTCTGCATGGTAGAAGGGAGAGTCAGCTGTAAATCGGGCCACACCAAGGTGGAGTAGCATGGGACTCTGGGTTTAGAGATAGCCGCTTATAGTTCATGAATACTCTACCTTAACTTTTAGATGAATATAAATGTTCGCAAGCCAGATTAGAAATTTCTTCAGTAAATCATTGCAAATTGATCTACCCAAACACCATTAAGACGTTTGGGTAGCATCCTGGTCATCAATAGGAATTGATGGGATTGCCAACCGCTAAGACAGAGCCAAGTGTGGGAGGACACACACCTGCTTCTTGTGACCCTCTTGTGACCCACAGAGCTTGATTCCCACAGCTCTGTGTCACAAGTGGATGCGGTGGACGAAAACACGAGTCCAGCTATTATTATGAATGGCAATCTGATTAAAAGAACTTTTCTTTTCTTATCAAAGAGCTTTCCAAGCTTCCCAAACTCATCCCAGGTTTTCCAGGAGAACATAAACAGAACTTCAAAAATGCTCCCCACCCCCAGTACATTAACCACTTCTCATGATAATAGCCAAGCTACTATCACATAGATAATAAAAGAGATAATCACCATACGGCTGAGACACGCCGTCCCTCGCTGGCCCAGCGGCCTATGGGGGACAGCACTGGAAACTCAGTGTTGGGACTGG
>NW_022103908.1:4644610-4645551 GCF_000313985.2 Echinops telfairi | reverse complement strand
GAAATGACTTGAAGGAGTTTGAAACATGCACTTGAAACCCTGTGTGCAGCCATGCTCTCTTGCAGCTGCCCTGTCTGTACTCCGTGGTGCATTCTGCAGGAAAGAGTGATTTTCTTAGGCGTGGCAGGTATGGTTTGTAGAAACGGCATGGAAGGAATATGTTTTCAAAACACAAAACAAAGCACAATGAAACCCCACAAATATGGCGGATTCATTGTGGCAGTTACAGAATTTCGTGTCAACTTGAAGATATAAAAATGTAGGGGTGGAAGCTAGCCTGTCAATCAGGTCACAGCCTGATGGTGCCTCCTTATGGGCATGACCTTCTCATAAGGAGGGTCCTGGGAATCTCCCCCTCGCTCTCTGCCATTACCTTGATGCCGGTGAGCCACACTGAGACCCAAGAGAACCTTGTGATGCAGTCACCACCATCTGATCTATGCCACCCTGCACCTACCCACCTGTGACCTTCCTGCATTCTGGATCATTGCACGCAACTGCGTGAGTCTGAAGAGGGACTTACGGATTAGTATCAGACTCATGGGCTTGATCTAGACTGGGCTAGGATGTTTGCTCTATCTATAATTACTTCTTGATATAAAGCTCTCTCTTACACATATATATGTCAAAGAATTTGTTTCTCTAGTCAACCCAGCCTTAACACCTTCATAAAACAATAAAATTTAGTAAATAATTTCCTTAAAACCAATCTTTCTCTAAACTCAAGGTGGATCACAGTCCTTGAGATAAAACCCCAAACAATTAGGGCCATAAATGAGGGAAGTGGGACAAACCTGAGAACCTTGGCACAGGGAATACATAGGCTATCAGAAGTATGAAAGGATACAAGCATAGAGGAGTCACAAATAGACAAGTGGGACATACTGAAGATAAGACACCTGTATACAACGAAAGAATTCACCAAGAGAGTAATAAGAGAG
>NW_022103908.1:4629975-4631971 GCF_000313985.2 Echinops telfairi | reverse complement strand
AGAAAAGATGAAGCAATTGGGCTAGAGGGTAGACAGGTATTAACTTTGGTGAAGGGGAAGGCAGTATGTCACCAGAGGAAGAGAAATCAAGGTAAGGGTGGGGACACATCAAGCAGATCAAGCTACTGAGGGACTGATAAACAGTTCGAGTTGTTGACTATAAAACTGATGATCTGAAATGTATACCCCTAACTTCACAAGAAAAAGCAAACAACCTTGGAGATGTAGATGCTCAAAACCTTTCTTTTTTTGGTAACATACGTATTCTACTTTAATTGGTAAATATTTCATTAACTGCATGGTCGGTCTTATAAACTATCTGGTGATGTCTTTGCCTTTGGGTTCCCGTTTTGGCTACAGGAAAACCAATGAGAGAGCCACAATTAGTTAGTACAGATCTGATGACACACTGAACAGACAAGGTGTTTGGGGTTCTGTTTTAAATAGTTTCATTGGCACCTACTTCACATATCATACAGTTTACTCGTTCGATGACAGTAAGATGATTTGTGCAATGATCACCACAATCAATTTCAGAACATTTTCTGAAATGTTATACTCATTAACTCCCATTCCCCCCTATCCCCTAGGCAATTATCCATCCAGTTTTTGTCTCTAGACTATCTATCCTGGATTTCCCATACAGAAATGACTCAAAACACAGCTGCTGTTGTAGGTAAAAATGGTACAGAGCGGATTTTTCAGCAAGGATGCTGAAACTTATAGCAGCTACACGTATTGCACTCTCTCTTCAGATTGTGTGTGTTCAGTAAGACAGAAAAGGTACTGAGTGTGGGCAAGCGTGTCAATTGCCTTAACAGAGGATAGTCAGCATCGGTATCCTGGAAGGATCAGCCATCTCGGCATCCTTGAAGTGTATGCAGAAAAATAACTCAACTCACTGCGATCCAGCGGATTCCAACTCATCCGATTCATTCCTGCTCATTTCCATTCAGGTCTATTAGGGATTTCCAAGACTAGATCCTTTTCAAGAGCAGAGAGCCTCCTTTCTCCCCAGCCTTCGATTAGCAGACTCAACGTTGCCAAGAGGTCTCACTCCCAACAAGTTGATAATGACTCATAGTGACCCTATAGGACAGGGCAGAATTGTCCTGAGTTTCTGAGAGTGTAGGGAACCCTTTCTCCCAAGGTGCTGATGTTGGTTTTGAACTGCTGGCCTTGAGGAGCAAAGCCCAACGCCTAACTAGTCACCAGGCTCCCAATTCTAATGGAGAGTTGAATTTAGAAAACTTAGGTTAGGGAGACCTCTAGTGTCCTAGAAAGGAAGTATAATTTTCCTTTGGTTCTTTTTATTGTACTGTTGATTATATCACTTTGTGTATGTCCTACCTTGATACTAATTCTTACTAAAACCTAGTCTATATAGAAAGCAGAAAAAAAAATTCATTTCATCTCCCTGAGAAAATGACATATGTATTGGAACCTATTTAATGGTAGAATTCAAATAATTTAACAACCAGTTCACTGCCCTAATGACCTTTTTAAGTACTAAAAAGGATATACCAAAAGGTAGTTTATTATTTCATACAGGCAAGACTTAAATAAGAGTAAAAAGAGAGGCATAAAAACTAGATTGTGTTATACAAATGTTTTAAAGTATTAATGGAAAATATTAAATAGTACCTGACAAAAAAACCAGTAAAACTTATTGAAGATATTTCTATATTGCTTCTTGATTGCGCCCTCTCACTTGGAATAGTATTCACGCTTATCTGTGCATGATCATCTGTGTGATTTATCCTCTACCATCTTTTCCCTGTAGGAACAGGATCCTGTTCCTTTAGAGGTAGGCTGGTTGGTCACTGTGTTTGAGATATTAGAAACACATGGCTTCTCTTCGCAGAATATATTATGTTCATCTTTTTAAAAAACCTTTACACTTCTGCTGAACATACAGCAATTGTTCTGACCATCTTTTTTAGCTCTTTGAACATTTTCAGGAATTGCACAATTGACTCACTATCTCGTGGGAATT
>NW_022103908.1:4626686-4628515 GCF_000313985.2 Echinops telfairi | reverse complement strand
GTGTGCTCATTATTTCATGCTCTAGACCCAGAAAGTGTAGAGGTGGGAGTATGTGACCCTCAGGCCAGAGTTTCCCAAGCGCACAGTCACGCCCATGACTCAGGAATTCTCTCTGCAGCACAGGAGGACTTGGCCGCTCACTGTTTACATGCTCAGCTGATAGCCAAAGGTTAGTAGTTTGAATCCACCAGCTGCTCGGTAGGAAAAAGAAGTGGCGATCTGTTTCCACATTGGGATCCCCAAGGGGCAGCTCGACTCTGTCCTACAGGGCGACTATGAGCTCGAATCTCAATGGCAACCGTGGACTTCAGCAGCTTGACTAGTTCAGGCTGAGATGGAGTTGATTACTTCATATGGCCCTTCTAGCCACAGTCCCTTTTGGGGTGTATTGTAAATTCTAGCCTCTGTACCTGTGGTTATAATCCCATTTTGGAGGGAACTCAGTGTTATAGGATTAAAACAAACAAACAAACAAACAAACAAAAAAAGCCTCACTGCCCTGGAGTCGATGCCGACTCGCCGTGACCCTATAGGACAAAGTAGAACTCGCCTGTGAGCGTCAGACACTGAAAGTCTTTACGGGAGTAGAGAGCCGTCTTCTTCCTGGGAACTGGCTGGTGGATTCGAACTGCTGATTGTTGAGTTAGCAGCCCGCCCCACCAGGGCTCCTCATTATCGGGTTAAGGCGAGATGTATTCTGAGTCTTCACCTTCGTAGCGTCTTCACCTTCCAGGCACCACCTTATGATTCCTTGCGGGTCTGGTCTGCTGAAAGCAAACCCCGCACCTCCATCCAAGCCTGGCCTTTCTGTGCCCTCTGCTTCCTGACTGAGAGTTGGTAGAAGCCGGAAGACCGGCTTCGGCTTCCGGACATCAGAGGTGGGTGCTCTGGACTCCGTGTTTGGCTCGCCTCTGCCGGTCCTCTGATTCTCGGGCTTGAGGGGCAGTCTTGGACTAGCTCGTCTACCTCATGAATGAGGAGAATCCTCCAGACGGACAACTGAACTTGGGATTGGGGACTGAACCACACCCACAGCCACATATGTGAGTCATGTCCTTAAAGCTCCATGAGTTCCGTGAGGCCTTGCTGCAAACTGCAGAACCCAGGGACATGAGGGAGTCCCAAAGGGAAGGGGTGGGGGTGGGGGTTAACATCAGGGAAATGGAGCAGTCTCTCATCTTGGAAACATTGGATATTTGGGACATCTAAAGTCTCCTCCTCTTTGGAACTCAAACCAAAACAACAACAACAACAACAACAACAACTCCTTGCCATCCAGTCAATGCTGACTCATGGTGATGTTAGAGACCAGAGTTCAAGGAGGTCACCTGACACCAGGAGTCTTCTCATCATGGTCCAATCTCTCCATAGACAACATAAGCAGGGGCTAAGGAGTGGGCACAACCTCAAGGCAGCTCAAGGACAAGTGAAGGAGTGTCGTGGGGCAACTACAAACCAGTGGACAGGGACATGGCTGACACACAGTGGGAACTCAGGAGCTAGCCAGCAGAAGGAAACAGGACACAGCCACTGTTGAGGGAATGAGCCCCAGAGCCTGCTATCTGCCTGCTCCAGGCTGCCAGGTAAGGCTTAGCTTGCATCTCCCATGCCCCTGATCCCCCCGCTTTGAGGGACATCAGGAGGACACACATATGCCACTTGCACTTGTGGCCACCAGGGACTTCCAACATGGCTTCCATGTTCCTGCATCCCAACCTGTCTCTCAGAGGTCACCACTGTTGAGTGCATGTTAGTCTTACCCACTCCCAGGACTGATAACCTGGGCTCCAGCCCCAGGCCCCTGGCAACACCCTGGGGCCTTTGTCCTC
>NW_022103908.1:4625294-4626322 GCF_000313985.2 Echinops telfairi | reverse complement strand
GAAGGCCCACTCAAGCCCCCCGAAACTCTAAGACCGCCTTCCAAAGAGAGCCTTGGCGTCACCCTCCATGTGCTCCTGGCCTTTATCAGGCTCCGAAGCTCAAGCGCCCCAGAGAGGCTGCAGGAGGCCCCAGGTGCCAGGCGGGCCAAACAGAAGGGAAAACCACTGTGGCGGTTGCTCCACGGAAGTCCATGGAGTTGAACTCAGCCACGTTCATCCAAAGCTTATCAACAGCACAAGCAGCTACAGAGCCTTCCACCAGCTGTAAGGCCAAGGGTAAGTGAAGTACACCCAGAGACCACAGAGCCTTCCAGCAGCTGTCAATGGAAGGATCAATCAAGGATACCAAGCTGTCACAGACCTTCCCCAGCTGTAAAGAGAAGATACATCAAGGGCACAAGGATGCCACGGCACTTTCAAGCAGCCATAAAGACAGAGAAAAGCCCACCCAGAGGGCGCAGAACTTTCCACCATCTGTAAAGACAAAGAAACGGTACATCAAGAGCACTAAGATGCCAGGCTACCACTGTCTGTAAAGACAGGGACACACCAAGTACACCCAGAGGCCACAGAACCTTCCCACAGCTGTGAAGGGAAGTACGGAACACCAAAACACCACAGGACCTTCCTGTAGCTGTGAAGACATGGATACCGGTGACACTTGAGGGCCCCCTAACTTACAGTCCTGCCACTAGACACACGCACATGCACATTCACATCTCCACCAGAAGGACACCCACTGGGAACACACACACACATACACACACACACACACCAAAAAGATTCTTACCAATCACATACACACGCACACATATACTCATCAGGACATGCATACATGTGCACACACATACCCACCAGGAGGACTGCCACCAGTACACACACACATGCATGCATGCATGCAAGCACGCATACACACACCAGGACAACCAACAAATACAGGAATACACACACAGACACACACATGCAAAAAGGATTGACAACAACCATACACATATACCCACAATGCAGATTGCCACCATAAACACACA
>NW_022103908.1:4622314-4623724 GCF_000313985.2 Echinops telfairi | reverse complement strand
TAAACATGCCCAGCCTCTTTACGGATCAGACACTTTTCTGGCAAAAAAGTCTGGCACCTTCATGGAGAGCCGACCACACCTGAACAAGACTGAAAACATGTGTCCGCATCCTTTCTGCTGCCATCGCGTTCTGACCCTAACCCTCCGCACCCCAGCTCCCCTGACAGCAGCAACAGCAGAGACACGCCTGGCACCCAAGACCGGGGCCTGCTCGCAGAGGGAAGAAGCACGTGGCATTACCTCCCGGAAGATGCCGCTGGACACTTCCATTCCACCAGAATCATCCTCCGTGGCAGACATCTCCTCAAAGGTTCAGGGAGCACCAGGTAATGCTTGGACCCAGAAGGCAACTTCAGACACTCAAAATCTGTATGCAAATCTATGAAAGGAATACCATTGTGGCTTTTAACTTCTGGTTAAAAAAATATGCAAAGCAAATCCATTTTACAGACAATTTTCCATTTCTATTGTTGCCTTTGATACAGAACAGTCTAAATGTTTGTTGTTGGCAGAAGAAAGTTAACAGATTACAATAAACTCTAGATATTGACCAGTGTATATGTGTGTATTTCACATTAACAAGTAAATATTTTTAAAATATTTTTAAGTTTTATTTTACTGCGGCTCTTACAGCTCTTATCACAACCCATCCATTTTGTCAAATACATCTGTAAATCTTTTTGACATTTTGCCAAAGAGCTCAAAGACCCTTCTGAAGACTAGTTTAGGTTCCTGGATCAAGGGACTGATAACTTACTGGATCAGCTGCTTCCTTGCAGGAAGGGACATGGTGTGAAGAGAACATGCAGAAGCAAGCAGACTTTCTGCTTCTCTGGGATCCTCCTCCCCAGCTTATCCTATTCAGCAGCAGGGCTAGGACCTGGGGTGAAATGCAAGTGGGAGCAATCCCACTTAAGACACCTAACAACTAGTAGAAACCAAAGAACTAAAACCATCATTGTGTGCTCACCTTCCCCATATAAACGCTGAAGACAAATGTGTGCATAAGTATGGTGAAGAAGGCTGATGGTGCCCTGCTACTGAGAGATACAGTATCTGGGGTATTAAAGCCTTGAAAGTAAACAAGCAGCCATCTACTCCAGAAGCAACAAAGCCTGTGGAAGAAGCACACCAGCCTGTGTGATCACGAGGGGTCGAAGGGACCAGGTATCAAGCACCAAAGAACAAAAAATCTTATCATGATGAATGAGGGGGAGTGCGGGATGGGGACTCAATGCCGATCTACAGACAACTGGACATCCCTTGCAGAGGGGTAGTGTGAAGGAGATGAGTCACTCAGGGTGCAGTGTAGCATCGATGAAACACACAACTTTCCTCTAGTTCTTAAATCCTCCCCTACCCTACTATCATAATCTCAATTCTACCTTACAAACCTAGTTAGACTAGAGG
>NW_022103908.1:4607143-4621510 GCF_000313985.2 Echinops telfairi | reverse complement strand
AGAAAGTGTGATTCAAACTACTAGCCTCCAGACTGAGAGAAAATGTTTCTATGGTCTATGCCACCATTTTACTTATTTATTTTTACAACTCTAGAAAACACTCATAGACCCTAAGGAAAGTATAGGAGCCCTCATGTTATAGTGGTTACTTGTTGGGCTGATAACTGCAAGGTTAGCAGTTCAAACACCAGCTGCTCTGTGGGAGAAAGATGGAGCTTTCTACTCCCATAAAGAGTTACAGTCTTGGAAACTCACAGGGGCAGTTCCACCCTGTCCTGTAGGGTCACTGTGAGTCAGCATTGACTCAGTGGCAGTGAATATGGTTTGGGGTTTTGAATGAAGCTCTAAGCAATGTGTAAAGGGTGCATACAGAGAGAAGCTTGTATGCACAGAGAAGGTAGAGCAGGATCTTCAGAGATTCGTAGTATTTTGAGAAGCTAAAGATAAAAAACGCTTTTATGTACTTGCTGGCCCTTGAGCTCAGGTATTCAAAGAACTATATTGACCTTGCAGGTTGGTGACCCAGTGCAATTTCAATTCAACATAAGTAAATTAAATGTATATATTTTTCTCTCGCCCCAAATCTACTTCTGTGGTGTTGTATATCCATTCATTCACCCAAAGAAGTGCTGGTGGCACAATTCTTAAGCACTTGACTGCTAATCAAAAATTCAGTGGTTCAAAGGCACCAATTGCTCCACAGGAGAAAGATGTGGCACTATGGAGAGAGATGTGGTAGCCTGTCTCCATAAAGATTGTTGTTGTTAGGCGTGGCCTTATGCACAACAGAACAAAACACTGTCTGGTTCTACACCATCATCACAATTGCATGTTTTCACCCAGTGTTGAACCATTATGTCATTCATTTATCAGGGACCTTCCTCTCTTTTGCTGTCCTTCTATTTCACCATGCGTGATGTCTTTTTCCAGAGACTGGTCTTCTGATAACATGTCCAAAGTATGTGAAACAAAATATCTTTATATCCTAACTTTTTAAAAAATATTATTTTACTGGGGCTCTTACAGCTCTTATCACAATCCATACATATATCCACTTTGTCAAACACATCTGTACATATGTTGTCATCATCTCTTTCAAGACATTTTCTTTCTACTTGAGCCCCTGACATCGGCTCCTCATTTTTCTCCCTCCTTCACCCATGCCCCCATAATAATTTATAAATTATTCTTTTTTTTCTCATGTCTTACACCAACTGCTGTCTCATTTCACCCACTTTTCTGCTGTCCGTTGCCCTTGGATGGGAGCATTTGCCGACCACTGTGATTGATTAGCATTCTGGACCAGTAGCATTGCTCTTCCTTATTTAACATCCAACTTTCACATGCATATGAGGCAATTGGAAATGCCTTGGCTTGGGTCACCTGCATCTTAATCCTCAAAGTCACATCCTTGCTCTTCAACACTTTCAAGATATTTACCCAATGCAACGCAGCATTTGAATTTTTTTTATACTTTTATTGGGGCTATTACATCTCTTATCACAATCCATACATTCCTCCAATGTGCCAAGCACATTTGCACATATGCCACCATCATCATTTTCAAAGCATTTTTTTCCCACCTGAGCCCCTGATATCAGCTCCCCATTTCTTCCCCCTCCCTCCCCTGCCCATCCTCTCTCACAAACCCTTGATAAATTATAGATTATTTTTTCCATATCTTACATCGTCCTCTGTCGCCCCTCACCCACTTTTCTGTTATTCATCCCCCTGGGAGGGGGTTCTAGACTGATCCTTGTGATTGATTCCACCTTTCTCCCTGACCCTACCCTAATCCTCCTGATATCTCTACTCATCTTGTTGGCCCTGAGGGGTTTATCTATCCTGGATTCCCTGTGTTTCGGGCTCTTATCTGTAGCAGTGTGCATGCTCTGATCTAATCTGATTTGTAAGGTAGAATTGAGGTCATGATAGTGGGGGGAAGGAAGCACCAAAGAGCTTGAGGAAAGTTGTGTGTTTCATTGGTGCTATACTGCACCCTGACTGGTTCATCTCTTCCCTGTGACCCCTCTGTGAGGGGATGTCCAATTGTCTACACATGGGCATTGGGTCTCCACTCCATGCCCCCCACCCCCATTCACCTTGGGTATGGTTTTATTCTGGGTCTTAGATGGCATTTGAAGTTTTGACTGCTACTGTCATGAACATTGATTGTGGAGTCCAGCATGATGAAATCCTGGACAACTTAAATCTTTTCTCCATTTACCATGATGTTACCTAAAGATTACAGCTAGGAAACCCTTGGCAGAAGTTCTATTCGGTCACATGGGGTTGATATTAGCCAGAATTTACTCTCTCTGGCACATCACTACCATCCAAGATAGGAGTCAACCTTGATATCATCCCTCTATATCTACCCAATTATTTCCCTGTTCCTCACAACTTCACCTTCTGAGGAAACACAGCAGGAAGTACTGGTCTAAGCACTGTTGAGAAACACAAGAGTCTCTGAGAAAAATCTCCTTAAGAAAGGTATCACATGCAAACCATAAAGAAATCGGAGGGCACTTAGGAGCAATTTGAGAAACTTCTGCAATGTCAATCACTAGCTATTGCAAAATTTCCATTCATTAGCAGTATTCAGAATCTGAAATAGATCTTGGTGTGGTTGTACCAGGTTTGAGGTAAACATCTATCCCAGCCAGGCAGACTCTGCTGCTCTCAGGAAGTAGGTGGGCAGGTTCAGGAACTGACCTCACTTGGTATACTTTTAGGTACCATCTTAATGATCAAGGTCAGGTCATGAGTTTATGGTGACCAGGACAATGCATCATTTTCTATGAGCCATATTCGAAAATAGAGAAATCCAGAAGTCCAAAACAAAATCAGATAAAGAGCAACAAACACCAAATTTGAAACAAATCCCAGGGCAAATGTACCCAAACACAAGATGTTGATTTAACAGGAAATGGGGGTAACCTTGAGTTTCCTTTAGAAGTAAAATGATGTCATTATCAAATAGTCTGCCAAATAAATGGTAGATGTATAATCAGTACCTGTCAAATTAAATACATCAGCCTTGAAATGTGCCTTGTAGCCATTTTAAAATATAAAACCCAATTCAAGCCCTCTGAAATATTTGACAAAATAAAACACGTCTTCTCTTTGTTTTCTCCTCAACTACTTCACCGTTTGATGCCTTGTTTGGTTTGTTGGTTTGCTGGCTTTAAGAACTTGCTGATCTGAGGTCTTAAAGGCTTGTCTTCAAACAAGCAGCCGTCTGAGTGAGGCACCAACTAAATCCACATGGAAGAAGCAACCAGCCTGTGTGATCCAAAGATTGTAACTATGTGATATAACCCAGATCCAAAAATAGGAATGGTATCAGAGCTTAAATTGTGAGCGCCTGGTTTGCAGAAGACTATGAATGATGGTGGAAGCCAAAATCCATTTGCATGGCCCCATCTATTAAGACTCTGGTGAATCCCCACGGATCATAGGTGAGGGATGTGAATAGCCTTGTTATCAGATAGAGGGCATTGTAAAGCCAATTATGGCAGACATCGTTAGGTGTAAATGTAATGTCATTTGAGCTCCCTTTTCATCCATTTTAAAGTTGTTTCAGTTTGTTTGTTTGTTTCTTAAGTGAAAGAGAAATACATGTGGATTAAGTCTTTGATGAATGAAATCCCTCTGACCATGGACCAGGGATGTGAATAGCTTTGCTATCATGCAGAATACATTGAAAAGTGAATTGGTACAGATACAGCAGACTTAAAATTTATCCTCTACAAGAATGAAGAAAATGTTCTAAAGTAATTGTGGTGGTGATGATTGTACAAATCTTCTTGATGTGATTGAACTATTGAGTTCTATAATATGTGAATTAAATGTCATTGAAACTATTTAAAAACTTGTATAATTACACTCATTTACCAATGATAATACTAGGATTTAGGGAGGCTAGGTACTGTTTGCCTAGTTAAAAGTTGCCAGTAAGGTCCAAATTCAGTGGGTAACTGGACATCCCCTTACAAAAGGGTCGCAGGGAGGAGATGAACCAGTCAGGGTGCAGTGTAGCAATGATGAAACATACAACTTTCCTCTAGTTCTTAAATGCTTCCTCCCTTTCCCCTCCGCCCCCCAGTTCCCCACTATCATGATCCCAATTCTACCTTACAAACCAGGCTAGACCAGAGGATGTACACTGGTACAGATAGGAACTGGAAACACAGGGAATCCAGGACAGATAAACCCCTCAGGACTAGTGGCGAGAGTGGTGATACCGGGAGGGTGGAGCGAAGGTCCGGTAGAAAGGGGGAACCAATTACAAGGATCTATATATAACCTCCTCTCTGGGGGAGGGACAATAGAAAAGTGGGTGAAGGGAGACGTTGGGCAGTGTAAGATATGACAAAATAATGGTGATTTATAAATTATCAAGGGTTCATGAGGGAGAGGCAAGTGGGGAGGGAGGGGAAAAATGAGGAGCTGATAACGGGCTCAAGTAGAAAGTGGATGTTTTGAGAAAGATGATGGCAACGAATGTGCAAGTATGCTAGACACAATGGATGTATGTATGGATTGTGAGAAGTGTTGTATGAGCCTCCAATAAAATGATTTCAGAAAAAAAAAAGGTCCGAATTCAAACCCAATTCTAGCTAAATTCCAAACTAGTAATCTGCTATTTCATGGAGTGTTAGTAGAGAAAATGAGAGCAAAATCCAAATCAAATATATACAAGTTTTATCATCCTCTTACCCCCTCACCCCACTGTACCTGTCAAGTTGGCCTACATAGTTCTGTGATGCTGGGAAGTTTTACCAGTAGTATTTCCGATACCAGGAGTGTCACTCATGGGGAACAGATCTCAGAAGAGATCCCAGACTAAGGCAGATTAGGAAGAAAGGCTTAAAAGCTGCTTTTGAAAATTAACCAATGAAAACCCTACAGGTCAAAACAGAGTATTTGTTCAGTATAGTGCTGGAAGAACTCAAAATACACAATTGCCACAATGCCCGCTGAAGACGGCAAGAGACCAGGCAGCATGTGGTTCTGTTTGTACATGGGGTTGGCATGAGCCAGAGCCAAGTCCACAGGCACCCTCGACAGCAGCCCTCTCACCTGTTGAAAAGCGTAGCACTTGGCTTTTCTGTCTGCCTAGTCGGCTCATGCTCCCTAGAAGCCGTGTAAAAGGCAAGGTAGTGTTCCCTTAAGCACTATCCCTTTCTCATTTCTGAAAGTGATGACCTTACTACTAGGCTAACATTGTAACTATTGATTCTTTTTTCTTTTTCCTCAATTGAAGTTAATGAGATTTTCTGTTGGAACACATCTCCTAAGGTTGGCAGGTAGTATGGCAGGCCTCTGACTGGCTCGTGTTCCAAGGATCAAAGACCAGAGAAGAGCCGGGTACAGGCTACAGAATGAGCAAAATGCTAGAGAGCTTTTCCAGAGTCCATCTATCCTTCTGTTTTTCTTTCTCTCCTTTTTGATACAAGCTTCAGGCTCAAAGGAATGCCATTTCAACTCATTATCAGCCTCATAGCAGATCTCATCATGGGGAAGATTACATCGTAACTGCCAAACACTGAGAATCATGGCCCAGCCAACTTGACCATTAACCTTAACCACCACAATTATGTTCTATAACCTAGTTTGGGGAGTAGTCTGGGGTCTTAAATGCTATGAATGGCCTTCTAAGACAGAACTATCAATCTCCACTTGTGTAGAGCAAGAGAACAAAAGGAAAGCAAAGCCTCAAACAACTAGCATACAGATCAATCGTCTGCATGAAACATGGCCTCAGGCATTCGAAAATCAGAGGAATTTGATGTTGTCGGGCTCACACCAACCATTCTAAGGAGGGCCACACAGAAAGACCTGGTAAATTAGAGAAAATTCTGGGCTGGAGGAATCAATCGACTGGACTGGTTTCTACTAGAGGACTCCCTGAGACTACTGCCCTGAGCCACTCTTTAACCCGTGAACCAAAACTAACCCCTGGGGTCGCTGTGTGACTGAGTATCAGGTTGGCTAACAAAATAATGAATACCACTCTTACGTATGGCTCTCCTGTTTAAAAACTACTTATAACAGGGAAGACAGCAACAATTCTTTAAAACCAAGATGAGAATAGAAGGTAGCAGGGAAAGAGATTAATGGAAACAAAGCAGCCAGAACAGAAACAATGAGAATGCGCACACATTGTGTTTAGGCCCAATAGAAACCTTTTGTGTATTCTTATTTTCTTAGTATACCTTTCACTTCTCTGGACGTAAAGGATGAGTTTACTGCTGTTTTCACTTTGATTAAATAAACATACTAATAAAACATAACAATATAGATTTCATTAATAAATTCATCAGAGCAGAGGAAAAGATATCACAGGGGATTTCAAAAAGCTCATGGAAAATGAAATGAAAAGGTATTAGAAAAAAATTATAACAATACAAAAAAGAAGAATTTTCTCATAAATATTTTTAAAGCCCCTCATGCTAGTGTGGAATGAGGCAGATGGGGGGCAATCATAAGGAGTAAGATTAGTACTGAGTTATCAATATGAACCCTTATATACATAAGCATACATATAGACAGACCGATGTGGACTTAGCTACAGGTGCATATTTACCCTCCTCCGGTGAAAGTGCCTGGAAGGAATGAGCACACGTAGCACATACACAGGTTCCTAAGTCTCACTCCCCACTGAAGGGCAGCAGAGCGTCTTGGAGAAATAAAAAACGGCTTACTCCAGCACTGAGGTTGGAAGGGAACACTATGAATCTAAACTATCTCCTTGTGCTAGAAAGTAAGAAGCAGGTATGTAACAATAGGGGCATGTCAAAAGGGCACAGAGCCACCTCGAAGGACCACGACTGGCCAAATATAACACAATTGGTGCAGCAACATACATAAGATAAAGAATCACTTACAATCCATTAAGGAAAAAATAAAATGATGACTCCATGCTGATTGCGTTAGTCTGGGTAGACTAGAGAAACAAATTCATAAACACACATGTGTATAAAAGGGAGAGATTTATATACAAGAGGAATTGCGCATGGAGAAAACATCCCAACCCAGTCCAGTCCAAGGCCATAAGTCTGTTAGGCCATATGGGCGGTATCAATCTATAAAGTCCTCTTCAGACTCACAAAACACATGCAATGATGCACCCATGCAGAAGATCACAGGCCAGTGGGTAGAAAGTCTTTGGATCCAGTGTCATTGGAAACATGTCAGTGCTGGCAGGGGTCCCTCTGTGGCTTCTCCAGCTTCCGAGGTCTGGTTGCGTCCATGTGTCTTGTCTTCTGCAATGTCTCCTAGAAAGTAGTACAGAGAGAGTGTGTCTCTCCTACCTCCAAGAAGGAATTCCCAGATTTCCCAGAGTTCTCAGAAGGCCATGCCCACACAGAAGTCTCATTGGCTATCTCCAGATTGACAGCCTAGACTCCACCCCTACACTCTTAATCCTTAAATTGACACCAGATTAGGTGACTACCACACTGATCATAAGGAGTAAACAATAATGACATGAGGAAGAAAGGAGGGGACTTCCTTGCAATAAAATACAAAAAAGAAAACAACAAAACCGCCATTGCTACCCAAATGAATGAATTCTGACTCACAGCGTGCGTATAGGTCACAGTGTAGTAGAACCACTCTTTAGGGCTTCTGAAAATGTAGAATCTTTACATGGGGAGTCAAGACAGTCTCATCTTTCTTCCTTGGAAAGGCTAGTGGGACTGAACCATCCTCACGGTTATCAGCCCAATGCTTAACATGTTGTTGGTTGGTGGCATGGGGTTGGTTCTGCCTCGTAGCGGTCCCATGTTGAAGAAATACTGCCTCGTCCTGTACCATCTTCACAATTGCCATGTCTGAGCCCTCTGCTGCAGCCACTGTGTCAATCTGTCTCATTGAAGGTCTTCCTCTTTTTGCTGACCCATAATGTTTCTGGTTTCATCCAAGACGTTGACCCTTAGCTTTTGACTCTCTACTTTACCAAACATAATGTTTATATGTTTGTTGTCCAAGGCTGGGCCCTCTTAGTAAAAGTAAGCATCTTTTTCAGAAGAAGAAATGTTTACGGTTATGGAAAAACTGAGGGAATGGTAGAGAGATCTGTAGACATAAGGACACTCACCTAGAATTTACATAAGGCCTGGGCTTTAGCAGTAAGTCTTCAAAGAACATTTATACGGCTTGAAATCTACAGGATCTCATAAATGCTAAAATGTTATGTTGCTCATAATCTGAGTTTCTATCATTTAAAAAATAGTGTTGTTAGGTGCCATCAAGTTGGTTCTTGTTCATAGGCACCCTCTCTCTGTACAACAGAGCAAAACACCACCCAGTTCTTTGTCATCTTCACAGTTGTTCTTATGTTTCAGCCCATTGCTGCAGCCACTGTGCAAATCCAACTGAAGAGACTTCCTCTTTTTCACGGTCCTTCTACTGTAACAAGCATGGCGTCCTTTTCCAGGGATTGGTCTCTTCTGGCAACATGTCCAAATTCTGTGAGATGAAGTCTCACCATCCTTGCTGCTAAGGAGGATGCTGGTTGTATTTCTTCCAAGACAGATTTGTTTGTTTACTGGCAATTCATAGTACTGTCAATATGCACCAGAACTATTCACTCAAGTGCATCCGTTCTGCTGAAAAACATGATATGGGTATGCACCATTTTACTGGCCGGTGACAGATACATTGCTTATGAAGGCCTAGTTCTACACAGAAGTTTCTAAGTGACCCAAGCAGTTTGTGCTTAACTATTTAAACTAAAAGTTGGCACTTCAAACCCACCCAGAGGCATGACAGAAGAAAGACTTGGCAACCCAGTGCCATAAAGATTAAACAAACAAAACCCCAAAACATTTGGGATTGACATGTGTGGATTCCAACTCATAGGACCCCATTTGATAGAGTGTAACTCTGCCATAGGGTTTCTAAGACTGTGATCTTGACAGGAGCCGGTAGCCGGCCACACCCAGCTGCTGGGATCCAACCTCCGATCTTGTCAGTCGTTTTCCTAGCAGCCTAGCGCTTAACCACGGCACCACCAGGGTTCCTTTCAATAAAATTACAGCCAAGAAAACCCTATGGAAGAGTTCTACTTTGTAATATATGGGGTCACCATGAGTCTGAATAAATTCAATGAATTCCAATGGCAAGGAGTTTTGTTTTGTTTTTAAAAAAGAATGGTCCCAAGCCAGAGAAATTAAACAAAATCCCTATGTCACTCTCACTCTCCAGGTTGCTCTTGAACAAAGAAGCAGTGAGGGGGGTGGGGGGTGAGAATGTGGGGAAAAGATGGGGCAGTCTATTTCCACCGGGATTTACAGCCTTAGGAAACTTATCTGTCAGTTTCAGATAAGTTCAGCAACCAAATGGCAATGGGTTTGGGGGCAGACATTAGTTAGGGATCACTGGTGGCCTAAAGTTTACAAGTTGGGCTGCTACCAGCGAGGTCAGCAGTTTGAAACCACCAACCCTTCCATGGGAGAAAGATTGGGCTTTCTACTCCTGTTAGGAGTTTCAGGCTCCGAAACTCACAGGGGCAGTGCTACTCTGCCCTATTGGGTCACTGAGAGTCACCATGGCCTCCATGGCAGTGAGTTTGATAAGCTTTACAGGGTCACTGTGAGGTGGAATCGACTCAATTGCAGTGAATTTGGTTTAGCTTTTGGTAGTGCATTAAGAATTGGGCTGCTAAACTCCAGGTCAGCAGTTCGAAAACACCAGCCACTCCATAGGAGAAAAGTAGGGCTTTTAACTCCTATTAAGAGTTACATTCTGGGAGACTCACAGGGGCAATTTTACTCTGCCAATCGGGTTGCTATGAGTCAGCAGAGTTGATTGCTACGAGTTTGATAAAGTTTTAATAGGGTCGCTGTGAGATGGAATCCACTCAATTGCAGTGTGTTTTGCTTTTTGCTTTTATTTTTGTTAGTGTGTTAAGAATGGGGTTGCTAACCTCAAGGTCAACAGTTCAAACCCATTGGCCACTCAGCAGGGGCTATTTAAGGCTTTCCACTCCCGTAATGACTGGCAGTCTCTGAAACCCACGGGACAGACCTGTTTTGTTCTGCAGGATCGCTGGAGTGAGAATTGGCTGGATGGCAGTGAGTTGTGTTGACTACTAACCAAAACGACAGCATTTACAGACTCACCGCCTCGGAAACCCCGTGTCGGTTCGCTCTAAGTCCGATAAGAGCTGATGGCCGCGAGTTTCGTTCGGGTTTACGAGTTGGAAAGGCACTCCATGGAATGGGGCCCCGCAGTCTCTCTCCGACGCGCCGGGAGCACCTTCACAACATCCACGCCGCATATACGCATGCGCAGTCGTCCTGCGCTCAGCCCCGCCTCCGGAGGGACGCCCCGCCCACAATCGCCAACAGGCTGAGCCTCCTCGGAGCTGCGCAGGCGCAGTACGGACGCGTCCTCGCGCGCCGCCTCTTCCTCTTAATTCATGCAAGGGGCGGTTAAGCCCGGCCGACGCGGACGCGGACGCGGCCGGGGTCGTGGAACCCGGGGCGAAGGTCAGCAGCACGGAGGTGCAGGGCGTGGCCGAGGGCCCCGGGCGGGCGGCGGCCGGCAGCGCCTGCCCCGGCGCTCCCGCGGCTCCCGGCCCTGCTCCGGCTCCGGCGCCGCCGCTGACCCTGCTGGTGATGCATCCCTGCGGCGGGCAGGAGGAGACCGCGGCCGTGCTGCGGCCGGCGGCGGGCCACTCCGTCAGGTACCTGTGTGACCTGGCGGGGGACGGCGAGGAGGAGGCGGGGGACGACGAGGCCGAGGCCGACCTGCTGGACACTTCGGACCCGCCGGGCGGCGGCGAGAGCGCCGCCAGCCTGGAGGACCTGGAGGACGAGGACCCGCAGTCCGGCGGCGAGGGCAGCAGCGGGGGCGGGGCCCGGCGGCGGGGCGGCGGCGCGAGCAAGACGTGCACCTACGAGGGCTGCCGCGAGACCACCAACCAGGTGGCGAAGCAGCGCAAGCCGTGGATGTGCAAGAAGCACCGCAACAAGATGTACAAGGACAAGTACAAGAAGAAGAAAAGCGACCAGGCCTTGAACTGCGGCGGGACCCCCGCCAGCGCCAGCGCGGGAAACGTGAAGCTGGAGGTACGGGGGCGTGGGGCGTGCAGGAAGAAACCCGAATCCCCCTGCAACTCCCCCACCCTCCCCAACCACAAGGGCAAACAGCCCCGCTAGCCACAAGGTCAGGGGTTCAAACCCACCAGCTCCTCTGTGGGTGAAAGATGAGGCTGTCCGCGCCAGTAAACCCGGAAAAATTCACAGCCTCATAAACCCCCAAGGGGCAGTTCTTCCCCCGCTCTACAGGGTCGCCAAGAGTCAATCCCCTCCATGGCAGTGAGTTTGGTCTTTTGACCAGTTTGTGAAAAACATCCCATTGTCCCTAATTCTGTTTTTCCATGAATGCTTTGCAGCCCTCTCTTAACCCCGTTTCCCCGAAAATAAGACAGTGTCATATTAATTTTTGTTCCCAAAGATGTGTTAGGTCTTATTTTCAGGGGATATCGTATTTTTCCATGAAGAAGAATACGGTACATATTTATTGTTGAACAAAAAAAAGGAAATTTATTACCTGTCTACGGTATGGTAGTAGTCATCACAAACCAGCATAACCAGACAAACTGTGAATCCTACAGTATCAAGAATTTCTTCTTACTACCATTATTTCCATGTATAACTATCTATGGTACATTTACTCACACTTCCTGTCTGCTATGGCTGCGCTGCAGCCAACAGTGAGCTGGGCTGCTGTGCCTGCTGCAAGGGTCCAGAGTTGAGTTATGGTAGCTGGGGGGGCCTTATTATCGGGGAGGTCTTATTTTCGGGGGATGCCTTATATTTCAGTGAGGCAAAACTATAAGTAGGTCTTATTTTCTGGGAATGTCTTACTTTCGGGGAGACATGGTCCTAATAGGAGGAGATACTCCAAAAGAC
This sequence comes from Echinops telfairi, assembly GCF_000313985.2. Classification (NCBI taxonomy): domain Eukaryota; kingdom Metazoa; phylum Chordata; class Mammalia; order Afrosoricida; family Tenrecidae; genus Echinops; species Echinops telfairi. The sequence goes on along the minus strand of NW_022103908.1, from coordinate 4,609,580 downwards.
TTTCTTGAAGAAACACAATTACGTACGCCAGAAAGGTTGGCTAGCCACTCATGCTGAATCACTAAATTCCCATGTGTTAAGGTGTAAATGGATTCTCACTGTTCTGCAGATGCACAGGTATTGTATTTTACATTGTAGAAATCAAGGCACAAATCAAATTCCTAGAGCTTCATTCTTTCCCGCCATCCTATCCTGTTTTTCTGGAATTCTGATAACTCACTGGCACTGAGCTGATTCTGACTCATACTGACCCCTATAAGACAGAGTAGAACTGCCCGTGTGGGGTCTTGAGGCAATAACTTGATGGGAGTAGAAAGCCTCACCTTTCTCCCATGAAATGGAGAACAGAGGATGAGTAAACTCATCTATAGTATTATATTTTAGTCAGAATATTTGGTCATTATTATGGTTTTATGGAAGTAGCATGATTTAATTAAGTGATTTATAAGGGAAATTATACAAATATAAGATTCAGATAATTTGGGGTCCATATTTGGAAGTGTTGCTGATATTGCTTGGGTAGTGATTTCTCGGGGTAATTGTCTAATTTTAAGACTTACCTATCTGTATCAATAGCTGAAGATTATTTATACTGGTGATTTCTAGTCCTTTCACCTCTTAATAGCCTGTTTGTCAATTTCTCTTTATGGCTTTACAGTTTTAAAAAATTGCCTTTGAAATTGCTCTGTTAAACCATCATTTACTTCCCCCTTATTTCCTGTTAATTGGGCAAAACCATTGTCAATTAAAGTGTTGTTAGCAAGATGGGAGTTACCACTAAGTTCATATGGTACAGGTACAAAAAAACTAAATCACTGCTGTCAAGTTGATTCATCTTAGACCCTATAGAGCAGAGTAGAAATGTCCCTGTATGGGGACATAATTTCTAAAACTGCTGTATGGGACCAGAAAGCCTTATCTTTCACCAGTAGAGCAGCTAGTGGTTTCGAACTGCTGAATAACTACACTACCAGATAGATTTCTTTTCTTTTGTCTGGATAGCTTTATATGAAGACGGGGTTCGATTTCCACTTGATATGTTTGTAAAATTGAAAACACTTCACAGGTAACTATTTGCTCACCCCTCTCCCAGCCTCTGTTACGCTATTATTACTTCTTTCATCAAAAGACTGGAGAGAACTGGCTTGAAAGCCCGAGACTTGTGCTTCCACAAAGGAAGAGGGACGGGGAGCATCACTGCCAGCATCTTTCCTCGCCCTGGCTTTCCCGAAGTCCCATTTATGGGACCAGGCAAGGAGGAGGCAGAGGAGCAAAGACCTAGTCATTACGTCATTGAAATGCTTATAACTGTGGATTGCTACAGTATGTTAACTGTTCACCCATTGTGTCTTTATTATTACCCTAGGAAAGCGCAGATAGTTTACTCTCCATTGTTAAACAAAGAACAGGATCTTTTGGGGATCGCCCTGCAAGGCCTACTCTTTTAGAACAAGTATTAAATCAAAAAAGACTGGTAAGTATATGTAAAGTTGTACAGGGAACTGTTTAGATCTTTGAGACTTTAAAACTTCTTAAACTGGTCATCAGAGTTGAGTGGTACTTCTTTGCTTAATGCCTACTGGAGTCTCATAATCTCTCAAGACTATAGGAACAGGCACTCGTAATGTGATTTATTGGCTACCCTTTGACCACCTGAACAAGATGGTATTTTAAAACACTTTACTTGTACTGAATTTGAGATTGGTTGAATAATTCTTGGGGTTATTCAATGCCAGTAATTGAAAGTATTGTTTTCAATTGCTCTTTTAAATAGCCATGTACTCCCTCCTTTTTTCTGTTAATTGCGCAGATTTAATAAGGATCAGTATAATTTTGATAGCCATCAGAGCTCAATCAGGAAAATAAAGATTATTCAATAGTACTGGAGTTACTTAATAAATGACTGAATAATCATTTGAGGTAAGAAAAAGAATTCATTATGTCATACATCATAATAAATTCTTAATAAATTAAAAGTTTGGGTTTCTTTATAAAAGAACAAGGTAGAATATTTTAAATACTTTAATATATATTTATATATCCCCAAACTATGAAATGAGAGTGTTCTGACTTAAAAAAAAATAGGCAGAATCACAATGGAGAGACTACAAATTTGATTACATAAAATGAACAATACATGTCAAAATTGGTGGCACAAATAAAAATGCAAAATAGAATAGGAAAAGAATTTGAAACAAATATAAATAACTCTGGCTAATATGGTTGATGTTTTATATTAAATATATATATAAATTGGTAAGGGACATTGTTGACTTCCAAACATTGCAAAACATAGATATAAGGGAAATAAAAGAAATCCTACAATTTACTAATACGGGAAATATTCAGTATTGCCACAATCACACAGTAAAATGACAGTAAGTGAAGATTAGTTGATAAAGGACCCTGATGTGGAGGGTCCATGGAAATGGACACT
>NW_022103908.1:4605034-4606618 GCF_000313985.2 Echinops telfairi | reverse complement strand
TATTTTATACAGTTGCATTATTTTCTAAAAATGTAGTAATGTGCTAATATTACATATATATTTATATATACGCAAATATATATAAACACAAATGCATGTGTACAAAGAGGCTCCAAAACTTTTGTGGAAAAATTGAATTAAAAGAGATTGGAAACTTATCAAGGGTTCGTGAGGGAGGGTGAGAAGGGGAGGGAGGGGGAAGAAATGGGGAGCTGATGTCAGGCACTCAATTGGGAAGAAAATGCTTTGAAAATGATGGTAGCAACTGTGCTTGACACAATGGATAAACATATGGATTGTGATAAGAGATGTAAGAGCCCCCAATGAAAGTATTTAATAAAATAAAAAAGAGATTGGAATTTTTCCCTGAACTTTTTGAAGCCCCCTCATATGATATATATTCATATATGCAAACACACACACTGATTTTCAGTTTTATCCAGGAAGACTCTGTAGGTCAGTGGGAGAAACATACGTTTTAGTGTTGTTGTTGTTGTTGTTGTTGTTGTTAGGTGCCAGCACATTGTGTTCTGACTCTGAGCGCCTCTGTGTACAACAGAACAGAACACTACCTGGCCTGCACCATCCTCACCATTGTTAAATCTTTGAGCCCATTGAAGCAGCCATTGTGTCAACCCATGTCCTGCAGGGCCGCCGCCTTTTTTGCTGCCCCTCTGCTTTACCAAACAGTATGTCTTTCTCTCCAAGGATTGGTCTCTCCTGAAGCATGCCCAAAGGACATGAGACAAAGTCTCACCATCCTTGCTTTTAAGTAAAGGAACGTTCTGGCTATACTTCTTCCAAGTCAGATTTGTGTTAGTCTCAAACATATTTTCATACTGATACTCAACTGCTCTTTTCACATACAGCTGCATCTTGTTTCTGTGTGTGTATTTGTGTGTGTTCCTATAATCCTGGGCCAGTGATATACATGGCTGATTGCGCTCATGTTTCAAAGAAAGTATATATTGGCATATTGTTGGAAGTGTTTTCTATTTTGCTGAAAGTCACCCGGAACATGGAACTATACTTGTTATCTTTCTCGGTGCCATTAAGTCAATATTAACTCATAGCAACTCCCTGTGGATTCTGATCCTGTCTCTCTTTATGGGAGTAGAAAGCCCAGTCGTTCTCTCATGGAGCTGCTGATGATTTTGAACTGCCAACCATGAGGATCGCAGCCCAAAGCCTAACTACTATACCACCAGGGCTCCTGCCCACTATCTTTAGGCTTTAGTATTTTGGTGCCCGACATCGTTTTACTCTGTATTATTAGTTTGCAGCATACTTGTAATGTACCAGTTGCAGAAGTGAATGTAATCCAGGCCCATTTTCGTTTGGTACAGCTAGGGACACCATCAGAATCATTCCATAGCCCAGATACAATCTAGTCACATAAGAATGATAGTGACAAAGAACTAATGTACTCTGTTTCCCTTTCTGAAGTCATTACTGAGAAGTCCAGAAGTCGTGCAGTTTTTACAGAAACAGCAGCAGCTCTTAAGTCAGCAAGTTTTGGAGCAAAGACAGCAGCCGTTCCCTGGAGCCCCGGTGTGAGAGGACTCGCCACAAGAAGCGTCTGCG
>NW_022103908.1:4601300-4603504 GCF_000313985.2 Echinops telfairi | reverse complement strand
TGAAAAGAAAACAATTTTTGTTCATTTTGTATGTGTTTTTATCCGTGCACATCTGTGCAAAAACTTTTTTTTTTTACCAAACTTCACAAATGTCCAGTTGTTGACCTTGGGTTGTTCTAGTTCCCTTACTCTGTTCTGTGATTGGCTCACTGGAAGCAGAGGAATTCATTTACATTTGTCGTTCACTGTTAAGTTAACTCTCAGGTGGTGCTGGGAGCCTCCCCCCTGAACTCTTTAATCCCTAAGGTTAGAGTTACCTTTTAGGGAGGGAAAGTCAGCATGTGCTTGTTAAAGTATGTGTCCATGGACTGAGGAAAGTAGACCATTAAGAGCTGAGTCAAAAGAACTGATTGAATGTTTATCTTTATAGGAACTTTGTGATGATGAATAATTCAACACTACTGCGGATAATTGATCATCTTTTTCCAGGACATTTTTGGGGAGGTTTTAAGATAGCTGCCATTAATGAGTTTGGATAGGAATAGGGCAATACCCAACACAGTTCAACAACTGCCATTTGAGAAATGTTTCTTACTTTCTAAAACTGTCGATCAATAAAAAGATAAAGTTTAATACTTATTCCATGTGGACTTATTACATTGTAGCCTGCTTTTCGCCCTCCTCATTTCCATGGGCTTCAGTGTGACTTCACAGCGTCTCCAGCCAAGACTTTGATTCGATTTGCATACCCTTACATCTGGCCTGGAACACAGAAGTTGAGGCTCTCTGCTCCTGTAAAGTGGTCTGTACAATCTTGGAAACAAAGAGAGGCAGTTCTAACCGGCTCTCCCTGAGTCAGAACTGACTCAGTCGCAGTGAGTATTGCGTTAATCTGGACTGGCCTCGTGGCTTGTTATGGCCAATAGACTATAGCATGCAGAGAAAATAATAGTAGGCCAGGTCTATGTAGACTTTAAAGGTTTGAATGCTTCCCTTTGGTCCTTGGGGGTCTTGCCAACCTACCATGATAAAAAGAAAAATCAGCCTAGCTTGTTGGAGGATGAGAGGCTCAGCTACCTCTGGTGCCCTAGCTAACCAGCAGCCAGGTGTGTGAGGCGATGCTAGACTAGCTGCCCTCCAGCCAATTTGCCAGCTCGCTGCAGATGCTTGAATGAGCTAAACAATCAGTCAAGCATAGTCCAGATGAGCAGAACCTCTCGGGTGACTAACCTTATGCGCAATGATAAGTGCTTATTATTGAAAGCTGTATAGTTTTTGTATTACTACAAAGCATTATTGTAAGAGTAGATAACTGATAAGCCTAGCTAATGTTTATTGCTGCTTAACACATCACCCCCAAATTTAAGGGCTTCAAATAGCTTGTTAGTATTTTCAAAGTCCTGTGGTTTGACTAGGCTCCGCTGGGTGGTTTTCGTGCTTGCAGTTCACGGCTAGGCGAACAGTCATCTGAAAATGCCGACTGGTCAGAAAGTCTGAGATGGACACCACTCATGGCAGAAGCTGCTGCCGCCTCATGGCTGGGAGCTCAGGCAGGGTTAGTGACCGGAGGAGGGCCTGCCCACCGCCTCTGTCCATGAGTGGGGTGCTTATAGCACGGGTCTGGTTTCTGAGACAGAGCATCCCCAGGGGTGGTGTATCAGGAGGCAAGAAGCAGACGGTGCCAACCTGACTCTCCCTAGAACTCAGCTTCTCCTCTGCCATGTCCTATTCAAGCAGGCACAGAAGCAGTCCACATTCAAGTGAGTTGAGAAAAGCTCTGCTCCTTAAGGGGCCAGACTGCAGAGGAGCATGTGGGGTGGGAAATACAGTGGCCGTCTTTAGAAACTGACCTGCCACACCTAACTTGCAAGCATTTGCACTACTATTCGAAGCCATCGTACTATGATCTCTACATGGCATGGAGATGTCCCAGTGTGGAAAGTGATCTTGTATTAGATATATAATTGATGTCTGTATGTACTATTCTCATTCAGATTATGAGAAGAAAGCTGAGGGTTCAGCGTCACAGGATTACAGCTGGACAAGGTTTTAAAAGGTGAACACAGGCGCTCATTAGACATGGGCAAAGGCACAGAAACTTAAAGCGGTGCCGTCCAGATGTCGGGCAACAGATCAGTAACTTGAAATAGCCTAGGGCAACGTTTCACAAACTTTTTTGGCCTAATATCTCCTTAGGGAAAAATACCACAATGAAAATGTTTGTGCTACTGCTATAGATAAGAGCCTGCAACACAGGGAATCCA
>NW_022103908.1:4598518-4600154 GCF_000313985.2 Echinops telfairi | reverse complement strand
GACACCTCGTGATCGCATAGGCTGATGTGATTGTTCCATATGGGCTTTGTTGCTTCTGAGCTTTATGGCCGCTTGTTTACCTTCAAGCCTTTAAGACCCCAGACACTATACTTTTTGATAGCCGGGCACCATCAGCTTTTCCTGTTTGTCTTAAGAACATGAGTGGTCCTCAAAATGACAGACAAACCTCAAAAGAAAGCCCTTGCTGGCTGCTTCTGGAAAATCAGTCATTGGAACGTCTACAGGTCTACTCTAGACACATACGGGATTTCTATCAGTAAGAATTGAGGAACCGTGGTGGCATAGATGGTTGTACATTGGCCTGCTAACTGCCAAGTCAGTGGTTCAAAACCATTTGACCCTCCTTGGGAGAAAGATGAGGGTTTCTATTCTCAATAAAATTATGCCCTTAGAAACCCACAGGGGCAGTTCTACCCCTTATAACGTCTTATAACGTCTCGGTGAATCATAATCAACTCAATGGAAGTTTTTTTGGTTTTGTTTTTATCAGTCAGAACCAACTTTTCTGACCAGTCACAACTGGTCAGGGAAAATGATTCAATGGGAATCTTTGGAATCAAAGCCCAAACCAGACTCATTACCATCTAGGCAATTCTGAACCAGAGTGACCCTGTAGAACTGCCCCTGTACTTTTCTGAGACTAAATCTTTATGGGACTACAAAACCAAGTTTTTGTCCCAAGGAGTGGATAATGGTTTTAAACTGCTGACCCTGTGGCTAGCAGCCCAAAGTCCTCTGGAACCTGTCCACCACAGATGACCCTGCTAGTATTTGAAATACTGATAACATAGTTTGCAGCATCAAAGGAACGCACCAGCCAATCAGTACAACAAAGCGACAGGGGTGATGTCCCAAGTCCCATATGCAGCTCATTCTTTTAGGTGGCTGTGGAGTGTCTCGGGATGTGACTGGATCATACTCAACGTGCGAATATCACACAAGTCATTATAACGTCCATGCTTTCTTCCCCAAGCTACAATTTGTTTATTTACTTTGAGTATAGTTACCTTTTGCCATCAATACTACTAATAATAATTATAAAAACCCAAACCCTTCTCCATCAAGTCCATTCTAACTCACAGTGATGCTGTGGGACAGAACAGAATTGCCCCAAAGCATTTCTAAGACTGTAAATCTCCTCTGAAGCAGACTGCCGCGTCTTTCTCCAGCAGGGTGACCGGTGGGTTTGAACTGCCAACGTTTCAATCAGCAGTGGTGTGCTTTGGCCACTGTACACCAGGATTCCTCCTTTAGCCATTTAGACTTGAAATTTTGTATGACTGACATTTCTCTTTTGACTTCTGGGTTTCTAGTCTTGGTTTAAAAGGTCTTGATTTGACATCTGAGGTAGTTCGTTTATTGTGCCAACCTGACCGATAAACACATGTGGGGTTAATTGAAGGGCGGAGAGATAAAATGGCTTGGTGAGCCTTTCCTTTTTTGTCTCTTGATCTTTGATCATCCGACCAGTGTGCGGCTACCTTGCTTGTTCTCTGCCTCAATTTGCAAGCTACACTACCTGTGGGACACCTAACCCATGGACTGTGTCACTGTAATTTGAGGTTCCTTCAAGACTTGCTTCACCACACCATTGGAATATACATCTTTTGAGCTG
>NW_022103908.1:4596373-4597542 GCF_000313985.2 Echinops telfairi | reverse complement strand
TGTCATCTGTGTTTTCACAATAAAAATTTTAATATTGCTTTCATTGAGTTTATCATTAACAATTTTTTTAAATTGCTCGAAGTATTTGGTGTATGCACAAATTAAGTGAGTTGCCGTCATATTCCAGTTAAGAGATGGATGACTTCCCTCTGTTAGCCTTAATATACTCACATCTTTTACTCCATCTTCCACATACTTGTTTTATTACTCTGTTGGAGATGAGCTTTTTGGTTATCAGTCAGCAGCTGTCAATCAATCAGCTTTTACACACCACTGTGGTTAGCTACTGGGGAGTCAAATCTGAGTTGAGGTGACCCCAGGGGAGCAGAAGGACCTGATGTCCGTTTCTGCACCATCCCCACGAGGGGTTGTGGATGAGATCAGTGTGGTCCATAAGGTTTCATTGGCTGGCCTGCAGAATGAGATTGCCAGGCAAAGGTGATCTAGTGGATTCTAGTTGATCTTAACTGGGCACCCCAATAACAGCAGATGCAAACCTCCTCTGACAGAGGAGTGATGGCTGCACAGGTGGTGCACTCTCTGGGGATCAAGCCCGAGTCTCTGGAAAGAAGAGAATTTCCAATCCACCGATTCACTCTGGTACCATAGAAAAGGCTTTGTTAACAAGCCTTGTTAAAAATAACCCAAACTCAAGACATGGAAACGTAAGGTTTACTCGGATCAGTTAGTCTATATGCATACAGGGTTAGCATGCTCATTTGAGATAAAAAGGAAATGACTCAAAAGTCAGCTAGCTACAATGCAGTTTACAAAGGGACCAGGAGGCAGAAGATCTGCTATTGACTACTCAACGTGAGTGATTGAACCTTGCCCTTCTCTTACTGAGATCAACTGGTAACAGGCTATTCTGACCTGGCCTATAGCCGTGAGATGTTTTGAGAGTTAAAAGAGCTTAGAATCTTTTGCAAGGAGCCCTGGTGGCGTATTAACCCTGCTAATAACGAGATCAGTGGTTCAAAACCACCAGGTTTTTCTCAGGAGGAAGAAGGGGCTTTCTACTCCTGTAAAGAACTACAACCTTGGAAACTCACAGGGGCAGTTCTACCCTGGCCTACAGGGTTGTTATGGGTCGGAATCGACTCAGTGGCAGTGAGTCTGGTTTAGTTTGAAAGTCTTTTTCATTTATTCACTCAGGAAATGTAAAAAAT
>NW_022103908.1:4595176-4596273 GCF_000313985.2 Echinops telfairi | reverse complement strand
GGCTACTCTTCTGCCATTTTTCCAGTGGTACAGTTTTCTGTCCCTGGAACAGGCAGGTTCAATGCTCGGGAACCTTGGGTCACTCCCACTCCCACTCCACTCCACTTATTCTTTCTTGATACTCGTAAGCTTCCTCTTTTCTGCTTCCGACAGGATTCATTTTATACTCAGCAGGATAATCAAACTGACCAATCCCACGTGTTTACAATCACAGTTAACTCCATTAACTGTCACAGCTGCATCATTTAATCCTATCAATCTCTTCTCCAGCTTCTCTTACTGAGACCTATCAGGAAAGTCATTTGGTTAACAAAAACATGGCTGTTGTTGCCATGGTTAGCTGTGGTTGAGTTATCTCTGACCCTATGTACAACAGAAGCAAACACTGGCCCTGCCCCATCCTCACAATGGTTCTTATGTTGGAACCCATCAATGCAGCTGTTTTGTCAATCCATCTTCCTAAAATTCTGTATCATTGGCTGGCATAGAAGTCCATACTAAATTAATGGTACTATCAATGGAGCTACCAGGTGCCCCTTGGGGATAACTTATAATGTCCTTTAACAAAATAATGATAACTTTTAAGTGAGCCAGAGACCTATATAAACCACAATTATATGAATGGAGTTTGATCTAGCATTTAATATTTAATCTAAGAATGATTAGTCCGTATGGCATGCGTTGCTCAATGTTTGCCCTTGAAGTGATCACTGAAAAACCAAGCCTGGAGGATGGAATGGTATTAAAACCTAAATTCTGAACACCGGGCTGAGAGTGAAACCCCCAAACCCATTCGCAGGGTCCCCTATGAGGATTCAGTCTCAGGGGTATCTCCTCTGACTATGGCCCAGGGATGGGAAAGGCCTTGTTAGCAGACCAAGAACATTAGAAGGTGGGAATGATGAGGGCAATGAAGTACAGGTGTGCTTTGCACAATTGATGTGTGAATGGGGTGTGATAAGAGTTGTATGAGCCCCTAATAAAATGATTTTAAAAAGAACATTAGAAGGCAGATTACTGCCGTTGTAGTTAGGTCCAAATGTGACATCTTGTCATGTGATCTCCCTTTTGATCCAACGTATTTTTGTTACAGATTT
>NW_022103908.1:4592521-4593869 GCF_000313985.2 Echinops telfairi | reverse complement strand
ATATTTTCTACTTTGTTTTCAATGGAGGCTTTTTCTCTGTTTCATTCTGTCGCTGGGCGGTTTATGGTTTGTTTTGATTTTGTATATTTTTCTGTATACGAACCTCGTGATAGGAAAACCTATAAAGACAACCATTGGATTAACAGTTTCACAGGACCCGGCAGGAGAGGTGGGCAGGAAATGAGCTGACGACCGCAAGTACGCGCAGGAGAAATACCCTGGGATTAAAGCGGCGAGGGCTGCACGGCTCTTACGAATGCGATTGAACTAATGAACTGTATGATATGGGAATTGGATGCCAGTGAAATGGTTTAAAACTAAACTAACTTATTTTTCAAGTCATCTCTCTTCATCAGATAAGCACTTCCTTTGGTTCATGATTGTTTACAAAATGGATTTTAATGGCGCTTGGCCCTTCCAGTAATCACATGCTTTGGAAATACACAAAGCTGGCCTGGTTTGTCACTTAAGTCACATGAATGCCCTTATCGCTTAAGAATCTCGAGGCGGAGGCTCTTTTGACCTATATAACACAGTCACCACTAATTAGATACACCAGTTGCATCTGAAATGTGATAAGCATCAGGATATGTTAATATATTAATGCTGTGTTAAGGGACAGAAAAAGGGGCCCTGGTGGTGTAGTGGTCACGAGTTGGGCTGCTAACAAGGCCAGCAGTTTGAAAACACAGCCACTCTGAGGGGAAACGATGAGACTCTACTCCCATAAAGAGTTTATCTCAGAAACTCACAAGGGCAATCCTGCCCTATTCTGACTTGGGACTGACTCAAAAGCAGTGGGTTTTTTGAAAAGGGAAGAAAGACCCCCGATTCAAACATGTTTTACTCAAAAAACTCACTGTCACTGCGTGGATCCTGACACAGCAACCCTAGAGGGCTGGGTAGAGCGGCCCCTCTGAGCTTCAAAGAACGTTTAAGAAGATAAACCATTTTATTGAGGGCTCTTACAGCTCTTGCAACAATCCATACAATCGTATCAAGCACATTGGTACATATGTTGCCGTCATCCTTTTCAAAACATTTTCTTTCTGCTTGAGCCCTCGGTATTAGCTCCTCCTTGTCCCCTCCCTCTCCCCCTCCCACACTTGCGAACCCTTGATAAATTACAAATTATCGTTTTCATATCTTACACCATCCGCTGTCTCCCTTCACCCATGCTACTGTTGTTTGTCCCCCTCAGAGGAGCGGGGGAGGAAGGGGTTCTACGTCGATCATTGTGATTGGTTGTCCCTTTCTCCCCCCACCTTCCCCCTCCCCTCAGGATATCGATATTCCCTCCCATTACTGTTCCTGAGAGGTTTATCTGTCCTGGATTCTGTGTGTCGAG
>NW_022103908.1:4559959-4590946 GCF_000313985.2 Echinops telfairi | reverse complement strand
GCCAATGAGATCCGCTGACTGTATCATGGGCTTTTTATACATGGAAGAAAACAGAGGACATATCACAGAGCCATGACTGGTGACAGGTCACTGCACCACTGTCACAAGTGGGGCTCCAATGGTGGGGAAAGGACCAGGTTTGCAGGTTTTAAAAGGTTCTGGGTTTTCTGTGGTGGTTGGGGTATGATGCACGTCCACAGCCTTAGGTCATCGTCACCAGGATCCCAATTTTTAAATCAAATTTGGTAAGCTTTATTCATTCCATTTTTTTATCGTCACCAGGATCCCAATTTTTTAAGTCAAATTTGGAAAGCTTTATTCATTCCATTTTTGATACATTATTAAGGATATTCCATGCAGGTTCTCTAGTAGCCTTAGGGTTCACTGCCCCTCCCTGGACTAGCCAGGGAGTTGTAATCTACTTCCAACCACACTCTTCCTGAAGGCAAACTAACCATCCTGAGCTTGCCCTGGACTTGTCTAGGCGTAGCCACATGGCTGGTTAATATAAACAGGAAGAATCCAAATGGCATCAATTTCTGCCAAAACTCAAGATGGAGTTAGGATTCCCGGTAACCCATGGCATTTCACAAACCAAGTGCTTTAGAATTTAAGCTCTAATACACTCTCTGCGCTGAGCATGAATTTTATTTAAAATCCTCTGTCAGGTTGGTGTGCTTCTTTTGAGAAGATCGATTGATGGCTCCTTTGGTTAGTTGGTTATCCTAGGATGAGCTTTTAAGACTCTTTGGATTGCCAGGCACTGTCCAAGTTCCTCACTGTGTTTTACTATAGAACTCAATCCTCAGTGTTCATCTTTATGAGGGTAAGCATGGAGCAGCGTCATGCTGTAAGAACTGTGTGCCCTGTGGTTAGGCTACATACCTTAAAGTTGGAGCTCAAGTCTGGTTGCGGAGAATATCATGTGTATACAAAGGTAAGTAAAAAAGCATTGCTATAAAATCTTGAAAGCTTTATTAAATACATTTATCAAAATGTAAATCTGTTGTTTTCCAACATATCCTTCATGTAGGTCTATGGGTGGTATTCTTACTCTCACTGCCATTGAGTGGATGTTGACTCGTTGAGACCCTATAGGACAGGGTTGAACTACACCTGTAAGTTTCCAAGACTGTAACTCTTTACATGAGTAGAAAGCCTCATCTTTCTGCTGAGGAGAAACTGGTAGCTTCAAACTGCTGACCTTGAGGGTAGCAGGCCAATGAGTAACCACTATGCTACCAGGGCTCTTATTAGTGATGTAATGAAGGGAAATTACTCCATATGGCTTTTCTATCCATAGGCTTTGGAATTCCCACCAAATGGCTTGGTGAGAATAAGGTGTAGAGGACCTGCTCAGTTTTGCCATTCCACTGGGTATAAAGTGAGCCATTTCAGAGGCAGGAAGAGAACCCCACCAAGAAAGAGCCAGGGCTGAAGTATGCCCGAGTTCTCTGCACAGAAAAGCACTGAAGCAGCACTAAGACCACCACGAGACAGAGAAACAGACTTCCCAGCCCACAGAACGAGTAAAGCCAAGTGCCTTTGGTCAGGAGGCTGGCTTGCAGAGTGGGTGCCGTTTGGGCATTTGTGAGTGCTGAAAGAGTTTTAGAATACTTGCTCAAGCAGAACAGAGGCCACAAGGCCAAATGACCGAGAGACTAAGAGCCAAAGAGAGACATGCCTGTCAACATAGCTGAAGAGGCACTACAAGCGAAAGAACATTCCTAAACATTTCCAACCTGCTAGCTTCCCTGCTAACCCCCAGAATCAGGAGTCTTGTTCGTGAATTGTGAGGTCAGTGTAAAGAATTACTGGACCCAGCCGAAACGCAGAGTGCCCTGGGAGGGAGGATTAGTGTTAGGATAGGGTAAAGGAAGCAGGGAACTGGGGACATGCCTGACTCGGTCTTGTGGGAATCAGCCTCGGGCGGGTGTGGAGTTGGATTCCTCTCCCTGCTGAAGGTCTCTACCTAATTTCTACTAGAGACCTTCAAAAAAATCATGTAAAAATTCCAATGTCTTTTTATTCTGTTTCCCCACAAACTTTTGAACCGCCCCCCCTCTCCTAGAGATGGTCTTTCAATCTCTGTAACCGCTCTCCAAGACTTCTGCACGCTTCCATGGACACCCCAGCAGGAGTGCAGTTGGGGCACCCTTGAGGGATCCAAATCATGTTCCTTTTCAACATTCCTTGAGTTTGGGGGTCAGCAGGGCATTGGAAAGGGAAGGGTCAGGGCATATTCAGGACAGTTGGGGAGCCCTTGATATCCTTGAATGCGCAAGTGCACTGTTGCTTTGGAAAAGCTTCCTCAGGGCAATTGTCCTGGCCTTTCCCCCCTCACTGTCTGAGGCTGGGTTCTTTAGAAAAACAACCCCAGTGATAGTTCTTGGTTTAAACCAGTCAACTCTGTGGGAGAAAGACGAGGCTTTCTGCTTCCGTAGACTTCCAGCCTTGGAAACCCACCAGGGCAGCTCTCTCGGCCCTCCTGAGTCACGACAAGTCGGAATTGATTCAATGGCATTGATGAGTATCAAGTTCCCCTACAGCATGCTGGATTTTAACGCATCGCAGACGGATCCCGAGTTTACTTGTGTTTCGCTCGCCATCTGTTACGGACGGATCACGAGCTAACTCGTGAAGCAGCACGAACCTGTGTTCATTTCAAGCAATGGAAAAAAGAAATGTCCTACCAGAGCCTGTCGAGTTTGTGCTGCCCATGGAAAAAGAAGTGAAACCAGGTATATTTGTAAATGGTGTAAGGTACCGCTTCACGGAGAAAAATGTTATACAAAGTACCATACATTAAAAAAGTACTACGAACCTTTGTTTATATATAGGTCCCATGCTAACCACAATCTATGAAATAACTGTAACTGTTTGGGATAAGGTCTCCACAACTAATCAAACCAAAGGGCGAGGAGATCGCTTTTGCACAGTTTTTCAGGGATAATATTTGCAGTGTCTTTGCTTCTCAATGCAGTTGTAGAGTACAGTAATGACAGTACATTGTATAACAAAGGAACATATCAACAATAAACACTGGGGAACAAAGAATGTATTTTTTGTTTGATAAACTATTTATTTTTACTGTTTTCAAACTAATATGTATTGTTATTTTTACAAGAAGTTTATAATTTCATGAAGATTATAGTTCATAAAACAATGTTCTGCATATATTGCAAAATATTGTTTCATAATGTGAGACGTTTCACATTCAAAAACTGAAAGTTATAAATAAATATGATAAAAAGTTGATGAGATGTAAACCCATTTACGGTTTAATGCAAAAAAACACTAACAGCTGAAAAAATACCCAGCCACTTGGTAAGTTGGTAAAAAAAATATCCAGTCTTTAATATGTTAAAATCACCCCATTTCTCAAAAGAAAAAAAAATTTTTGTTTTCAAAACAGGATGATTTACGCTTCACTTCTTAGGAGCTTGTTACCCACATGCAACGAAGCCATTGTGAGATTTATAGGAAAAAAATATGCCAAAAGCCATATAGGTACAATATTCTTTATTGTAAACAATCAGATAACAGTACAAGTATGCATTTGAAGGATAATTGAAATCTACCGGTTATAACCAAAAGCATTACTTCACTCAAATAGACGTTTATTTTTCTGTTTGTTGTACATTAATTTGAGTTTATCTTTAATATATACCAGGGTTACTTAATTGTCATGCAGTTCAGTTGTTAAATCATAGTAAAGACAAAATTGGAAATGCACATTATATTTGCTACACTGATTAGATATAGTATCAAATATCGAAGACGCATTTGACATGAAGCAAGAGCTTAAAGTCTAACAAGTGATATTTATAAATGATCCTGTTGTCATTGCTATGGGGAAAGCCAATTCCTTAGAAGACAATAAAAAGGGAGATGCTAAGTGCTTTTCTCTTGGCCAGCTTCCTGGTTTACAATGAATATAAAAACAAACAAATGAAAACCAGAAAATATATAAACCCCTTGAAAAATGACATCTTTAGAGTTCCAAAGTAGTGTCAACTATTAAAATATCACCTAGCTAAAGCAAGCTTTTCACACCTCAAGTATTAACAGAAAAAAATAAAGTAAAATCAACAACATGACAAATGTTTGGCATGTGTGAGCAGGCCACGCTATTTTGATTCCTTCTTGCCACCTGATCCTTTTCCCTGGTGAGCCGAAGCAGGTTTTGAACAGCCCGTGCACTTCCATGCTTAGCATGTCCACTTGGCTAGTTGTCTGATAAAAGAGTACTATTACATTATTCTTGTTATTTGGATTGTCTTCCTCAAAGAACCAGTGCTAAATAAGCACATTTACAAATCCAAAATCAAATATTGTTTTAAATCTTTTCAAATTCTTGGCAGGAGAAGAAAAGAGGCTGATTAACATGTGGCTGTGCTACAATGGCTGAAGGGTTTACTTCTCATTGCTTCTACCTCCTCTGAATTTCCCAAGGTCGGGGGTTGGGGTGGGGGAAGAACTAGCCTAATAAAGGCTCTGAGCGAAATATAGCTGTTTAGGAGCCAATTTCATAATTTATGGAACGGTTTAGCAATTACGTTATGTACCAACTTGAGCACTTGTTTGTCACAGAAATAACTGGAGGTCATGTAGCGCTCTTGTCCTAGGTTCCCCGAACACAAGTGCTCCTTGGTCTCTTCTTCTCTCCCGCTGTCCTTTATAAGCAACCAGCTGGGGCTAGCTCTACAAGGATGAAACGACTAGAGGTTGAGTTTGACGGATAGGAGAGATTAAGAGTCTTGGGTAACCAGGTCATAGTAACTGGGAGGCCAGAGCTTTGAGAGCACCCAGAGGCGCCTCAGAAAAAGGACAGGCAAACTCTTCCAAACAACAAACAAGCCACTACGAACCCTGTGGAGTCATGGCACAGGTAGGGAGGGTTGCCATGTGACTTAAAGGCAAATGGCACAACTTTGCTTGAAGGATTGATGAGGAATGGCAGGGAAACAGGAAGCAAGGGAGGAAGAAAACAACCCTGACAGAGGAGAAAAGTAGCATTTACCCAAGGAAGTGTTTGTCCCTGACCGACTATACAGAAGGGAAATAAAAAAATGTTTCAAGATTGAGCTCACTAAGAAACCAATCATATATTTGTTCTAAGCAAAAGAAAGATCACTGTTTGCTTTAAACTGGGAACCATGACGACGCTTTACTAATGGACTTACTCCTAGAAGCTCAGCTCCCCGAGGGCTGGGGCCGTCTCGTGCTTACATTTGACCCCCTGGTACCGAGCAGGGCACACAGAAGACACCAACACAAACCACAGGAGCTCATAAAGACTACGTGACAGTTTAATGCCAAATGGCTTATGCATTTACGGTACCTAGTGTGGCTCATAGAGGTGGGCACATGCCACACCTGGTTTAATGCCAGAGAGAAGGTGCATTTTCTATTATGTACACACACATTTCTAGAAGACAACATTAATCATTACGAGAGGTGACAGCAGAAGGTCACTCATATATCTTTTTCACGTGATCATTTCGACCTTGAGTACAATTTGATGAGAAACTATGATATGCGCCAATGCTGGAAAGAGCCCAAACAGAAAGTGTACGTGAAGAAACCTCTTGGATTACTGAAGTACCGTCTGTTATAAGCATGACGGCAATCTTAAATTATATATTTTAGGAGGGTGTAAATCTTTTCCAAGCAATGCAACAGTTAGTGGGTGATAATGTATACAGACATACACACACAAATGTGTATATATATATGTGTGTGTGTGTATGTGTATATCTATATATATAAACAGTACTGGAAAATGTGGGGAAGCTTCCTAGTTACCACTACCCACAGGCTTTAGTATGTGTGGTTTTAAAAAAAGGTATTCCTATTATTCAGCATGACTGTTCTCCAATAATTATGGGGGGGGGCTATGAAATTACTATCATTTTACTTGGGAAGATGAGACATCAGCTGTAGGAGAGGTTACCAAACTACATCAGTAGATGGTCTAATCAACAGTGATACTAGGCTAAAGAATTCATAAATTTGATTCAACACTGGGTCTAGATTATTTTAGTAGGCTGTAAATAGTTAATATTTGTCAAAAGGCCAAAAGGTGCTTTCTCCTCTAGACCTTAAAGTGGGAATGTGAGAAAACGTAAGTGAACTTGTGATGATTTTATCCAACCCTTTTACCTTACCTGCTTCTTCTTTCCTTCGCAAAACCACTCACCGCCAGTGAGCTGAGGCCAACTCCCAGTGGTCGTACAAGACAGGGTAGAACTGCCCCTGTGGGTTTCTGAGGCTGTAACGCTTAACTGGAGTAAAAAGCCTCTTTCATCTCTCTCCCTCAGAGTGCCTGGTGGTTTTGAACTGCTTACCTCGCAATCAGCAGCCCAACATGTAACCATTATACCAAAGGATTCTACACAGGATTTAAACACACGGTGTATACCAATTGTATCGACTCGGATATCGGCGGGGCTGCTGACACAGCCGACCAGAAAAATGGGAACGTGATTTTCTATTGGGTGATGGCTGGACTGTTCTGGTCCAATCCCGCTATTTGGAAGATAACTCATTCCATGCTGTTTTCATATGCATGTTCCCATATTCGACTTCAGTCTTGCATGTTTTTGTTCTTGTGCAATGGAAGTGTACGAAGCAAGAGGACTCTAAGCTTCACAGTTTTTCCTCTTCCAATCACAGTTTACTTTTGTTTCCAATGTAGCATTAGTATCACCACAATAGTCCAACGAGGCATTTTGACATCGGAAGTTAGTTCATGTCATTGAGGTGTCCAGATGAAGACTGTGGAAATGTCAGATTCATTGTGACATATACATTTACCACCATTCAAACAGGAGCTGTGGCTTACCCTCATCACTGACTGCACACGCCTGATGCTGCTGCTTGCCAACAGCCTTCAAAGGGAGAGCCTTACACTACACAGGTCGGACTGTTTTGTCTCAGTGTCGTTTGCTCTTGTGCTCCTAGGGCTTGGTTTTGCTTTGGAAACAGTTCTAGTATTTTCCTGCTTGTCCACACCGCACGCCTTAGCCTGAAGTTAAAGCCAGAAGCTGCCCTTGCCTCTGCCAACAGCCTTTGAATACCGTTGGCCCAGTCGCCTTTACCTGGTACCTCCTGTGGACGAAGATGCTTCTGACGGTCCTTTGCTATTCTAGTCTCACTGTATTGGCATCAGGTTAACTAGAAGACACACAACAAATAACACTTTGAGAAAAAGGATAGTGTCTGCTATATGTATTTCTACAGGTATTTGGGAGCTTTTGTTAACTCTAAATCTGTCATTATACAAGGGGGCTTCAAAAAAGTTCCTGGGAGAATTCCATCATCTTGTACTTCCTTCGTTCCATGAGCATTCAGAAGCCCCCTTATATAAGCGAACTGCCTACAGTAGCATGGACTCTATAGGAATGTGGCTTGGCTTAAAAGAGGGCTGTTAGGACACTGATGAAATAGGGTTATGCGGAGAGCCCATTTGCGTCAGGACTTTGTCTAACCACTGCAGTGGTCCGTGAAGATGAACCTCGATCCAGCAGGGGGTGCTTGTGACATCCTGGCGGTGGTACTCAGCTCCCCAGCCCTGAAAAGCAAGAATGGAGTCAGAGTGATTGTGAGATTCTGGTTAGCAGAAGGCTATGGATGTCACTGGAAGCACAAGACCCATTTCTGAGAGCTACGCAGGAAACAAGCTTCCGGTCAGTCCCTCCATCCATAAGGGAGGGATGGGAAGAAACTGGTTACAAACAGTGCATTGGAGAGATGACTATGAGAGATCAACAGGATAAACCTGACTTGAACGGTTAAAACCTTGTCACTTGATCCCCCGTCTGGATCAGGTTTTCAATACTTTTAACTTTTTTTTTTTCCGTATTGGAGTTTATCTCTGATGTATCTTATCATTGTGGGCATCCCTCTTGAATATTTGTTATATGGTTTTCTGGTATATGAAACCCAGGATTGATGACACCTACAGAATAAGGGTTTCTGGGGGGTGCAGCGAGGGAGGGAGTAAAGGTGAGCTGCTGTCAAGGAGGTCAAGAAGGAAGAGAAAGTTTGGACACTGTAGTGGCAATTGCATGACACTGCTTGACGAGCGTGGACAATGGGCTGCATGATACTCTGTGGAGCACACTTCTCCTGACACACAGACTTGGAATCAGCGTGACAGCAGCTGTCTGTTTCCTCGGAGCTGGTCTCGGGCTCCTGCCGCCACAGCAACAATGGTAAACTCAGTCAGCCTTCCAAAGAGAGAGATTTAATGTCACGATTGTTACAAAGAAAGACAATGCAGAAGACACGTGACTTATACACCAATAGACAAGACTTTCATGACTAAGAGGAGGCCAGGGTCAAGGATGAGGGAGGGAAGGGGGAGAGAGGAGATGGGGTGGGGGCAAAAATAAATGAAGGGTGAAAAAAAATGGTAAATAATTTTTCCTCCTACAAGGGAAGCAAGTTGAACTGATGAGCTAATCCCTTAGTGCCCAACACCGTGTTTTGCACAAAATGGTTATCAAAGAGGGGCTGGAGGGACACGGGGAGGCCAGCAAGGCACCCGGGAGTGCTTGAGACTTATCCTTGGTCCTGGCTGACTTCCAGGAACTTCCCATTTCTTACCATTTATCAGGGAGGCAACAAAAATGATAAATGAATTGAAAAACAAATGGGTGGCTTCTCATCAATGTTATCCATCAATGAAGAAAGGTCACACCCAAGCAAATTGCTTTGGTCACTGGCAACAATGGGACTCTGAGCAGAGCCTTGAAACTCACGAGCTAGCTAACTCACTGCCAGCACGTTGATTCTGATTCATAGCAACCTTATAGGACAGAGCAGAGCTGCTGTGATGGTTTCCAGGACTCTATGGGAGTAGACAGCCTCAACTTTCTCCCTCGGAGTAACTGTTGGGTTTGAACTGCTCAGTGAGGTAGCAGCTCAACGCATGGCCCACTACACACTCTGAAGGCTAAAAGGGCATTTTAAAATTTCCAGTGGATCTTTGCATGGTATGAGTCTAGGAAAATGGGAATGTATAAAAAAAAATTGGAACGCATAAAGATCAATATCTGTGGTAATAAACAAACCACACCCCCCCCAAAAAAAAACTCATAGCCTTTAAATCAATTCCTACTCATATCAACCCTCAGAACAAAAGAGAACAGCCTCTGTGGGTTACGGGAGTAGAAAGCCCCATCTTTCTATTTTCCTGAGGAATGACTTATGGTTTTGAACTGCTAACCTTGGGTTATCAGCCCAAACAGTAACCACTATGTCACCAGAGCTCTAAATGAGCACCAGAATCAATTTAAAAAAAAACCTGAGTTGAGTGGGATGTTAACTATGCTCTCAAGTCCCTCGTCCCCTAAAATAAGCTTCCGGCATTTATTTACCTTCCATGCCCTTTAAACCGATCATTGGTAGTTATATTTGCCAAGCACATATATTTTTAAAGTCGCCACACTATTAGGGACCATTGATTTCCTGTAAAGTTGTGCAGCTTTCTGAATCTACATGTGGCCTGGCTGAGAAACAGGCAATGATGGCCGCGTGAAGGCCTCCCTGGAAAGCACCCTCACCTTAACAAAGCTCATCCGGATGGTGCACATCTTTGTCAACTCATAAACGACTTCAAACCCGTGGTGGACTGACTGTGCGAGTAGCTGAGCAAAGAGCTGGTTGTTGAAGATCTTGAGGCTACAGCCGCTGGGGATCTTGCAGACGGTTGCTGGGTGGAAGCCATGCTGGTAGTTGCAGTTCCGGCTCTGTACGAAGATGCTGCTGTCACTCACGCACTCGGCGTACACTTCACCACCGACGTAGTACAAGTGAACACCTGCAGGGGCGGCAACAGAGCCTTCAAAGAAAGGCCAGGGCTGCGTGTGCATTACATTTAAACTGTTCCTCTCTCTCTCACTGACTGTTTGTTTGTTTTTTGATATTTATGACTTCTTTTCTTGTTTTAACTTTTTCCTGTGCATTAGGGCAAAGGTCGACAGAACACGTCATTTTCCACTCGACAATTCATACACATTTTGTTTCATGTCATCAACTGCAACCCCAGCACTGTAATGACGCTAATCCCACTTCCTCCCCAGGTTTCCTGTTTCCATTCCTTTTTATCCGCCCCCCAACCCCTTTCTGGCCCCTCAACCTGGTCCTTGGGGCAAAGGCTGCTCTTTGGATCTCTCAGGGCTGCTCATTCTGAGGAGTGGGTCTCTCCCGGTGCTCCTGTCCCCAGTGTGGCTCAGTTGTATGGTCAAACTTGAGCCACAGGGGTGAGTTCATTTCCAGACCCGGGGGGTGACTGTGACTAAGAGCCGCAGCCTCTGGGGTTCCACCAGAAACCTCTATGTGGCCAGAAAGCCTTGTCTTTTTAGGATTTTGAGTTTTGTTCTAAGTATTTCTCCCGGTCTGTTGAGGCACCTCTACTGTGGTACGTTTCACGGCAGTCAGCAGTCATAGCCAGGTACCATCGAGAAGAAACCAATATTTCACTGATTCTTGGGGCCTCAAGAGCTGTGATTATTATGCAGTTAATTTTAATATCACCGATCATGTTAGTAAGGCAGGTGGCCACATGCTTACTGCTTTTAATCATAATTTGTTTCTTTTTCCCATGAACCCATTGAAAGGAAATGTTTACAATCCCTGTTTTAAAAAAATCAGATACAAGGGGGCCTCAAAACCACGGAAAAACTCCATCATCTTTGCATTCCATTTCCCCACCCCCAAAACTTTTTGAACTCAAAACCCCTGACTGCCATTGAGTTAATTTTGACTCACTGCAACCCTCTAGGACAAGGTGGGATTGGCCGTGTTTCCAAGACTGTGACTCTCTACGGGAGGAGGAGTCTCATCTTTTACTCGAGGAGGGACTGGTGAAGTAAGTGCCCATAGATTCCTCTTCCTGTCCCCCATCCCATCTAATGCTTCCAACCCCATCACATCGCCCTCTAGTAGATCCCGACCCATCATGAGCCCACATGCGGAGCTGAATTGCTCCCTAAGGTTCCCAAGGCTGTGAACCTGTGGGAGCAGAAAGCCTCACCTTTCTCCCTGGGAGCCACCTGGTGGACTTAAATGTCTGACTCTGTGAGCAGCAGTCCAGCGCATAACCAACGCTATCAGCAGGGCTCCTGAATCTTATGCTCGGTCATTCAAACAGAAGGTTCCAAACTTCAACACCTCAACAAGAAAAAGACGGCCACCCCAATTTGAAATAGGCAGAGGACATGTACAGGACATGTTCATTTGGGCCCCCAACCAATAGATGAAGAAATGCTCACGATCCTTCGAGATTCAGGAGATGTAAATTGAAACGATGAGATACCACCTTACTCCCACATTGATAACAAAGTTCCTTCCCCAAAGCAGAAAACAAAAAATGCTGGGGAGGGTGCTGAGAGACTGGAATCCCATCCACTGCCGGTGGGTGGGACTGTAAACCAGGACAGCCACGGTGGCCAGAGAGAGGGTGCTTGTTCCTCCAACAGCTGGAACTAGAAACACCCTAGGAGCCAGTAACCCCTCCACTTGGTGCCTAGCCTAAATAAGTAAGACGGCAGCACGGAGTCATCGATGCCCACCCGAGCTCACTGCAGCACTATTGCACTATCGAAAAGATGGAAACCACCCAAGTACCTATTGGTGGAAGAACGGATAAACGAACTTCAGCACATACACATAACGCAGATAAAGAATGACCATGAATCTACGCAACACTTCATAACACGGATTAGCCTGGAACACATCGTGCTGAGTAAAATTAGCCAAGCACAAAGGACAAATATTGTCTAAAACCATTATTATACAGTCAAGAGATGGTTTTCACACTGAAAGAAACAGACTTTGATGGTTCTTGGGAAATGGGAAGGGAAGGGGGAGGGAGGGATGGGGAGGTCACATGCTAGGGGTCATCTGGTGTAAACTAGGGGGAAGGGGAAACCAACAGGGAAGAGGGAGAGGGAGATGGGCACAAATGATGGACCCTCGAGGGCAAGACAGTGGGAGGTTTGCTGAGTTCAAGAGAGCAACATTGATGATCTCTGCTCTGTAAGCCTTCGCCTAATTCACAGGAAAAAGCTTAAAAGATAAGGTTTTGATGCAAAATACATATATGATGCAAAAAACATCAAACTGTACTTCATATCCATGTGCGTATATAAATAAAAATATTGAAACACACAAACATAAGATAAAATAAAAATAAAAGTTGGACACAAAATCATGAGAATGTTACTTTGGCGCCTACACTTAACCTGCTTCAAGTGAAACGATAAGTGAAGCTTGGACGTTTGTTTTACTAACAATTGTAAATCCATTTCTTTAAATAAAGGCCTCCAGGAGAGTCACTTCATTTTAAAGTTTAACATCTGAGGCTCTAAATCAGATACTCGTGCCTCATTTTACTCTCGACCGTGAGATTTGTTTGCTGCATTTCCATTATCTAACAGTATAAAGATTCATAACCGAAATGTAGTTTACATATCTCTTTTGTCTTGAAATTAAGGGGCAACAGAGTATTCTGAAATTGTTGTTCAAATTAATTTTCATCCTAAATTAAATTCTAGATGATTGTTTTCCCTTCAAACATCTGCATTTGAGATAAAACATTAATCTAGAGCAAGCCATTGGGTAGAGATAAAATCAATTTCTCCTCCACTGAATACTAAATACCAGAACAATTTTTCTCTAACTTTTAATGAAACAAAACAAACCTCCAGTGCTAGTGTCAACGTGACTGTAAGTAGAATCACTCTGAATTTCACAGGTGTTCATAGAAATGATCCAGAATGTGCCTATGGTAACATACCCTGGACCTCCTCAAAATGAAAATAACCAAATTAAAGAATAATAGAACTTAACACAATAGCCTCTACGGTTCTCAGACCCTCGTTGGCCAAATTTGTAGCTCTCACTGCCATTGACTTGACTCCAACTCATAGCAACCCTGTAAGATAGAACTGTCTGTGTGTTTCTAAGACGGTAACTCTCTATGGGAATAGACAACCCCATCTTTCTCCTGACGAGCAACTGGTGGTTTTGAATTGGTGACTTTGGGGATCGCAGCCCAACATGTAGGCACTATACTACCACATTTTGGACTGCTTAGACGTTCGTTGTCAGGTTGTAAGAAGGTCCGGAGGCACTTCTGCAACAGAAAATTGAACCAGATCTGTTTTGGAAAAAATAAAAGTGCTCCTCAGAGATGAGAACGGTAAGACTCCAACTGGCTTACTTTGGACACGCAGGAAGCACTAATCGCTAAAAAGGAAAATCATCGTTGTCAATGTTTTTACATGTTTTGCACTTCACTGTTCACCTAGGAAGCTTGGAGGCACAGTGGTTACCGATTAGGCTCCCAACTGCAAG
Source organism: Echinops telfairi (assembly GCF_000313985.2). NCBI lineage: Eukaryota > Metazoa > Chordata > Mammalia > Afrosoricida > Tenrecidae > Echinops > Echinops telfairi. Next base: position 4,577,578 of record NW_022103908.1, on the reverse strand, counting down.
GTCAGAATTTTGGAACCACCAGCGACTCTGAGGGAGAAAGCTGAGGCTTTCTGTCCCGGTAAAGAGTTACAGTCCCGTAAACCCTCAGGGGCGGTGCCACTCTGACCTGTTGCGTGGCTGTGAGCAGCACTGACTGGATGGCAGTGAGCTGAGTCCGTTTATAAAAACAAGTCACTTATGTGTTTCCTAGTCTCATTACGTATTTTCATACATATTTTAGAATTCCACCTCATTGGAAGTCATTTATTTGTAAACTTTGTATTTTATGTGACTTTTTTAAAAATGCGATAGGAAAAGATGAATATGCGCAGTTCTTATTGCTGCCTACATGATATGATGTCAGGCATTTCTTTATTAATGCTTAGAAGTGACATCATATTACCGGTATAATAAAATGTTTATTTCCATACATAAGAGTATTATTGGCTCAATAAAACTTGCTATTAAAATAATTACTGTACTTGAGGAGCTTTGGTTAGAGATGTGGGAAACAAAGCTATTACGACAAGCCTACAGCCTACTCTAATTTCTGGTAATAATAATAAATGTCTCAAAGAAAGTGGACCTGATATCAAAGACCCAGAACAAAAAATCCTATCATGTGAATGAGGGGAAGTGCGGAGTGGAGACCTAAAGCCCATCTGTAGGCAATTGGACATCCCCTTACAGAAGGATCTCAGGGAGGAGACCAGCCAGTCAGGGTGCAATATAAGACCAATGAAACATACAACTTTCCTCTAGCTCTTAAATGCTTCCCCCCCCCCAGCCCCACTATCATGACCCCAATTCTACCTTACAAATCTGGCTAGACCAGAGCATGTACATGGGTACAGATAAGAGCTGGAAACAGGGAATCTAGGACAGATAAAACCCCTCAGGCCCAATACTGAGAGTAGCCATACCAGGAGAGTAAGGGGAAGGTGGGGGGAGACTGGGGGAACCAATCACAATGATCTACATGTAACCCCCTCCCAGGGGATAGACAACAGAAAAGTGGATGAAGGGAGATATCGGTCAGTGTAAGACATGTAAAAACAATAATAATTTATAAATTATCAAGGGTTCATGAAGGAGGGAGGGGGGGGAGGGAAAAATGAAAAGCTGATACCAAGGGCTCAAGTCAAAAGAAAATGTTTTGAAAATGATGATGGCAGCACATTTACAACTGTGCTTGACACAATGGATGGATGGATGGACTGAGATGAGTTGTGGGAGCCCCAATAAGATGATTTTAAAAAGAAGAGAAAGTGGCCCTGAGCTTTCCAGTGGAATCCAGGCAAGTTCCACCCACACGGTGGCCTGCATTTCCAGTCGCCTTAATCTTGCATTCGTGGGTGACTTCACCCATCTCAAGAGAGTCCTGCGTGGGGGCGTTATCAGGACCACAGGCACCTGAGACAATGGGGGTCTGCCGGGTCTGACTGCCAGTGCCCCGTTTAGTCTTCCGTGGTCTTGAGGACAGAGAACGCCTGGGGAGAGCCTGGCAGAGGGCACTGGTTCCAATGCTCTCGGAAATGTGGCCATAGTCAGAAAGGTCCCCAAAACCAAAACCCCAAATTTACACCCATCACGTCAATTCTAACTCCTATCAACCCTCTGGGACAGAGTAGATTGAACTGCCCCTGTGGATTTCCAAGACTACAAATCATTACGTAGCAGAAAGTCATGTGTTTCTCCAAGAGTGGCTGGTGGTTTTGAACTGCTGACCTTGCAGTTAGCAGCCTAACTCATAACCCACTACATCACCAGAGCTCCCTAGAGAGGTTCCAGGAGGTATTTAATACTCCTTAAGCATTGGGCTGCTAACCTTAAGGTCTGTGGTGCAAATCCACCAGTAGGCTCCACAGCAGCACCATGTCCTTGCCTGCTCACATCGTTTTTCAGTCTTGGAATCCCTGAGAGCAATTGCACTCTGTCCTAGAGGTGGGTAATGAGTCAGGATTGACTAGGGCAATGGATCTGATTTGGGGATAGGCACTTTAGACTCTACCTTTGGGTCAAGGGGCACCCTCAGAAGTCTGATCCACGGACCAATCTCAGCCCCGAAACAAAAAGCTCCATAGCATTACATTCTAATGTTTTTTCTTTAAATTTCACTGAAAATTGTTCTGAAAATCATTTGAAAATAAAGCTACTCTTGAAACATTTAAGAATCCAGTCAAAGTAAATGTATTCCTATAAGACTACTATGGTTTTCCCTTTTGGATAAAAATGACCAGACTGACTGAATTTCTGTTTTCTGCCCTCTTATCAAAGAAACTTAAAGCAAAATGTTCAGTGCAATCAGGATGCTAACCCTTCTGGATGGTGTATTTGCATTCTTCTTATCCCCTAATTTTTCACTTCCTATTTTTGCAGTTTATTCTTTCATTGCAAAGGTTTATTGAAAGCCACCTCAAAGCCTCTATGGAACCAGAGAGACTATAAGTGAGCATACAGTTACTCTCCCATTACAGAGCCATTCAATGTCAACATGGACCCTTGAACTCAACTTGTGTCTACTCAATGGCTTGTACATTCACCACAACAGGAGGCATTTGGAAGGAATATTATGAAGAATATTTTAATGTATTAGCAAGAGATAGAAGAACTCTCCCCATGGAATACAAAAGAAAGGGCTTGCAGGTACCTTTTGGGGGTGGTTTAAGCCCTGGTTGTGGGGTGGGGAGGCAGAGAACAATTTACTCCTAAGGTCCTTTACATTCTGTGAATACAGAGTAATCTGACATAATCCCAGGATCTTTACAATGTTGAAGTGGACAACAAGGTACCTCTCAGACTGTGAGCTATGCTAATAAGAAAAAATATGAGGGGGTATCCCCCCAAAAAAACAGAATTGTACTAGGTGGAGAGGAGCTTCGTTATATGTCTTTTTTTTCTGCTAGGCAAGCATTGAGCAACTTGCTCTGAGTTAGTGCACCCAGTAGCATTGCCTGGGAAGGTTTTCTTGTCACAGTGAATTTTTTCCTAAAAGTAGTTTTGCTCGAACCTCATTTTTTATGATAGCCGATTTAAGAGAATAAGGTGTGGCTATGAAATTTTGTTTCCTGCTTGGTAAGAATGCCGCAGAAACTGTTGTGATGTTGAACACAGTTTACAAGGACAACACTTTGGGAAAAACTCAAGTGTACAAGTGGTTTTCTCATTTCAAAAAAGGGGAAATGTCGATGATGACAAACCTCATTCTAGACTTCGGTCAACTTCCCAAATGGATGAAAAGGTTGATTCAGTGCATTTGGATTTTGTTCCACCAGTCAGACTGTTAATCAACTTTCTATTTAGAAGTTTTGAAAAGATAACCTAACTGTGTGCGACAAAAAAGACCTGATTTGTGGCAGTCGGAGGACTGGTTTTGCCACCGTGACAAAGCACCAGCTTATGTGGTCATCTCAGTTTGCACAAGGCTGTGGCAAAAAACAGCATGCCTCTCTTGCCCCACACACGTTACTCATCTGACCTTGCTCTGTGCAATTTCTTTTTGTTTCCATGAATGAAGACAGACATGAAAGGATAGCAATTTGACGAAGTAGAAGTAAAGAAAAAACGTGGGAGGTGCTGTCAGCCATACAAACAGATGAGTTTGAAAAATGTTTGTAAGAATGGAATTGCAGATTTGACAAATGTATTAAGTGTAATGGAGAGTACTTTGAAGGTGATAAGGTTGTTTTGTAAAAAAACTTTTAATTAGGACCCAATGTCGGGGGTTTAAATGGAGAGAAAATGTTTTGAGAAACGATGTACAAATGCGCTTTACACAATTGATGTGTGTATGGATTGGGATAACAGTTGTATGAGCCCCTAATAAAATGTTAAAAACAAAAAACAAAAAACTTTTAAACACGTAGCTTTGGGGAAAATGATTCTATTTTCGCGAGGGTGTACCCCTTGTATATTTAAATAATTTGAAGATCCTAAGTCAGTAGCTTGAATTTGCTACTATTAATCATGCAAGTACGATGGGCTTCAAAGGCACCAGTAGCCACTAGCACTACTTCTGCTGGGTCTATACCGTAAAGAAGTAAGAGACATAACATGAACAGATGCATGCACTCCCATGTTCACGGCAGCACTGTTCACACTAGCAAGAAGCTGGAAACAGCCCAAATACACATCAGTTGAAGAATGGATTAAGAGCCTTTGTTACATACACACAATGGAATGCTATGCATTGCTAAAAAACAGTGACGAAACCACGGACATGGACAGACCTGCAGAGTATTATGCGGAATGAAGTGGGCCAACCTCAGCACTGTAGGAGGCCACTACTCACTCTGAAACCAAACGCACTGCCATCGAGTCGATTCCATCTCATAGTGACCCTACAGGACTGGTAGACCTGCCCCTGTGGGTTTCCGAGACTGTTAACTCTGTATGGGAGTAGAAAGCCTCATCTTTCTCCCAGAGTGGCTGATGGTTTTGAACTGCTAACCTTGTGGTTAGCAGCCCAACCCATAGCCCACTATGTCCCCAGGGATCCTCAGCCCACTACTATAAGGATAGAAAGCAAGACACGGGTGTGCATACCAATGGGAGCAGACTTTGCCGGCTATTAGGGGAGGGAGGGGAAGGGCGGGAAGATGCATCAGTGGACTAGAAACTTGAGAGGTACAGACTTGGGTGTAAAGGAGGTTAGAGGTCCCTAAGAGGGAAAGGAGAAATCAGGGGAGGGGGTGGGTTAGAATACGGGGTTGGGGGTTGATGAGTAGTTTTAACTGCTGAATGTAGACCTGATAGTATGAAATGTAAACCCCCCTACCTAATTCACAATAAAAAATTCATTAAAAAAAAAAAAAAGGTATCATTAGTCAGGCTTATGATTGCCCGGGCACCTGTGCTCAATTATCTCTGTCATAACAATAGGCCTGGACTCAGGCTAATCTCAGTCATCTATCAAAGACAACAAGAAAGACTAACTTCTTAACACAGAGCCCTGGTGGCGTAGGGGTTATACGTTGGGTTAATCACAAAGTCAGCAGTTTGAATCTACCAGTGCACACTCAGGAGAAAGCCGAGGCGTTCTGCTCCTGTAAAGAGTTACAGTATGGGAAATCACGGGGGCACGTCTACCCTGTCCTAGCAGGTCACTATGAGTTGGAAACAACTCGATGGCAGTGAGTTCGGAGTTTTGGGTAACTCACTGCTGTCCAGTCTATCCCGATTCAGTGACCTCACAGGACAGGGCAACACTGCCTCTGTGGGCTTGCCTCATCATTCTCTCTCGGAATAGCTGAGGGGTTCAAACTGCAGCCAAACATGTAACTACTCCACCCCCAGGGCTCCTTTTTAACTGTTGGGGGTGCTAAGTTTTAAAAGGTAACTTCCCCTGATATGAGCTGGTAATTCCATCTGGGGGTATCTTGGCTAATATTCAGACAATGCTGAAAGAAGACGTAACAACTTCCATTCAATACTTTCATATTTACCATCTTGCTTCTCTTCACCTCCCAGAAGATGGTATGAGACCAAGATCCCGAAAGCCCACGGGTCTGATAGAACCGTAAGAATGGCCGAACCACCTCTGGCTGCTTACACAGAGGCAGCTCCTTTCTGTCTCCAATTTGAGCTCAGAAGGATGTATAAAGGATTTCGTATTTGCTTTTACCCTTTCCTATGTGTCTCCGAGTATTTTCTGTGGTTGAGTTTCTGTTCACGTTGGAGAGAAGTCCAAGGCAGAATCTGTTGCGGTTACTGGAAGGGTCTGTGAATCCGTCTATTAGCACACTCCGGGAGGAAGCCTGGAAGGTCTCCCCAACCCGGTTATTCAGCTCATAGTAGGCGACGGAGCACCAGTGCTGCGGCTCCTCGTAGCACACTGGCCGGAAGTCTGCAAGGAAAGCATGACACATTAAGCCAGGCGCCCTTGGCTTCACGTTTCACGACCCCACCAAGAAAGGTAGATGAATGCTCTTAACCAGCCAGTTGGCTGCAAGACTAAGTTTGTGGCTTTGTGATCTCTTACAATCCGTTTGTTTATGAGGAGCTGTTTGTGGTTAGCCATTTGGTGGTGCGAGACCATGATCCTTGTTACTCTCCTGTGACTAGAGAATTTGTCAACATATTCATGACCAAGGAAGGGTCTGGACAAAAGACGACAGGAAGGGAGCAATGTACAGGCCATCACTGTTGTAGAAAGACCAGCTATATGGTGCGTCCTCTAAAAACTAGGGATAGAAATACCATCTGGTCCAGCAATCCCCCTATGTGGTTCTCCCCCCGCCTACAGAAATAAAACCCCTATCAGGAACAGATATACACACCCCCATGTTCATAGCAGCCCTATTCACGGCAGCAGAAAGGGCCACAGGCTGAAAGCCCAGCGATCCACCATCAAGCGTCACTCTGGGTTGGACTGGGCTTGGTGGCACACAACAATGAGCAAATACAAGTAACATTTATTAAAGTTCATTAAAATTTATTAAATGCAAGTAAAATTTTATTAAAAGCCAATTGGCACATATTTTTACATGAATCACTTCATTGGGAGCTCTTACAGATATTATGACAAGCCATAATTCAGTTAGATCAAGCATAATTTTACAATTGTTACCACCAGCAGTTTCAAAACATTTTCTTTCTTCTTGAACACTTTTATATCAGCTCCCCTTGATCCCCTCCCTCCCCATCCTATCCCCCCAGGAACCATTATTCTTTTTTTTTCATTATTCTTATAATATTATTATTTCCTGTAGCTTACACCATCCAATGTATCCATTCACCTGCCATTCTGTTATCTGTTCCCCTCGAGTGGGGTCATCCAGTCCTCACGGCTATCAGCTCCCCTTTGCCCCTCAATTTGCACATATTGCACGTAGCGAACCCCTCTAGCCAAATAGATGACACTAGTATAAACTTATAATAAAAACACAAATGACACAAAACTGCCCGTCTTCAGAAGGACCCAGTCCAGACTCAGCACCAACAAGTACACATTTCAAAGTGCTCCATGAACGCATCATAGGACGCAGTGGGATCAGCAACACAGTCACAGCATGCTACTGAGCAATGCAGAGTGAACGTGGAAAGTCACGTGATCTGCCCCTGAAAAATGTGTGCAATGGCAGGCCAGCACAGTTTTAAAATTTGGATTATTAGGGAATAATCCTGGGAAACAGCTCTAATTAGCTGTCCATCAGCCAATTTACCTCCATTAGGCATGGACAGTGCTAAGTGACTATCAGCTGTGGCATCTGCAGGCCTGCCCTTCTGGGTCCCTGCGGCTTCAGATGACATGATAAGGCCCGGTGGGGAGTCAACTACAAGAAAGGAATTGGCAAACTGATACATTAATGACACAGAGGCAGTGGGCTGTAACCTCTTAAAATTGTTATTTTGCCTTTAAACTCACGGGCTTAGCGGACTGGGTAAGTGCTAAGAGAACCGATACATGCAAACCGGCTATTTGGAAGTGACATTGTGAGTGTCCTACAGAAGAAACCAGCTGTTCTAAGAGCCTCGCTAAACGTTGATTACTTTTCTCTCTCACTTCATGAGTTGTCACCGAGCTCAAATTACTTCACGATCAGATTTTTCTCTCTAGGAGCTATTCACTTGGCTATTCTCAGCAGTAGATTAATGTGCTCTCTGGCTTGCCAAACTCACCGAGAAAGCTAAGCCATTGAAGCGAGCTTAGTTTTTAACCCCTTTGTTGCTCTGGATCGAGCAATGGCAACAGGAATATTCTGCCCTGAAACAGTTCCAGATACGTTCCCAAGTACAGAATTGCTGAAGCCAGGTTAATACTTAGCGCCCATAGCAGGCTGGGAAAGGCCGTCCTTTCTGATACAGATTTTCAGCGAGGAGACTCATCATCTGGCATCCAGTAGGTAAAAGCCTTGTAAGTGTGAGGATCTCAGAACAATTGATTTCTTCTCTATAAACTCCTAAAGTCAGTCCGAAAGAGTCTTGTTACGTGAATGGTGGCATTGAAGAGCAAGGGATGCTGGATGGGCCTGTCTTTGCTGAACTGAATTTTCTGCTTCAGTTATTCTCACACCTAAGGATGTAAAAAAGTTGCTAGTAGAGATGATTAAAAATACAGATTCCCTATCTGTTAAGGATTGAACTATATTGCCAAAAAATATGTGTTGTGAATCTTAAGTTCCATGCTTACGGTTTTAATCTCACTTAGGAGTAGCTTGTCTTTATTACACCTTGGTGGGATAATGGTTTGCAAGTTGGTCTACTAACCACAGGGCAGGGCTGTGGGGGGCGGGGGTGGGTTGTGGGTGGGAAGGTGAGGCTTTCTGTTCCCATAAAGACTTATAGCCTCGGAAACCCACAGGGACAGTACTACTCTGTTCTATAGGGTCACTGTAAGTCAGAACGGACTCAATGACAGTGAGTTTAATGTGGGTTTGGTGTTTGAAGTCTTTTATATCTTATGAGATATATCTTATGAGATATAAAAGCGATTAAACAAGCAAGGAGAGATGGGGGAGGAGAGGTGCCAAGCCACATGAAGACCCACCAGGGGCCTTCCTCCAAAGTCTACCGACACCGAGAGGGCCTTCCCCTAGAATTGGTGCTCTGAATTCAAACATCTAGCCTCTTAAACAGTGAGGACATAAATTTGTTTGTGAAAGTCATCTTAATTTCTGGTATAAAAGTACAAGATAACTAAAACAAGCCCTCTGCTCCCTGGATTGAAAGGGCCAGAGGTTGAATAGAGAAATCTGTGTGATTCCTGGGTCCCATCAGGAACCATAGTTAAAGCACTCCTTAGAACTTGTGAGAGAATTTAGCTATGACCCTGGTAAAAACTTTGTCCATTCGGCAGTTCTTTTGGGAATTCTGGAGGAAATCTAACTGTAAAATGAAGGGGCTGGACCATTTAATCTCAAAAAGCCCTTTCAATTTTATCGATGGCTCTGTTCACAAAAACAAAACAAAACACCCTTTAAACTGAAAAAGGTGATTCCCTCCACCGTGGACAGTAAACCCAAAGGTTGGAGGTTCAAGTCCAAGGCACTTCTGAGCAGGCTACAGTTTCCAACCTTTTGATTTAGCAATTGAGCATGTTATCTGCATTCAGAAAAGAATTATACTGTTTGAAATGCAAGGGCTTTTCCCTCCATGAGAAACCACTTAGCATCGTGCTTGAGGTCTTGTCCTTCATGGGTGGGTAGTAATGAAGAACAGCAAGCTATAGGACGTGGGGAGGCTCCAAATGACTTTAGGCACACCCAAATGGCCCGGGCCATTGTTCAAGCATAGATTTAGTGTCTGTGAGTGTGGCTCTGTCTGCTAATGACTTTGTCCCTGTCCCTTTCTCAGTGAACTCAGCCACAACTCAGCCTTCAACTCTCTCATCCCACTCTGCTTCCTCCCAGCACCACGGCCTTCAACTCACATGATGTCCTAGTGAAGACTCCCTCCTCAAAGTCACTGCCTTCTTTCCCAACCCATGCGCCATCTTTCGTCCAGGTCTTTATCCTTCTGCTCCTGGATCGCTACAGCATGAACCCTACTCTGACATCCGTTACATGATCCTTTTACCAGTCCCTGCTGACTCTTGAAAGTCAGAAACCATTGTCCCGATCGTTATTGTATCTTTTGCACTTACCAGAGCTTCTGTCACTTAGTAGGTGCTCAGGTATGACTTAATGGGTCACTCAAGTCAATAGCTGTATGTTCCTGAAATCTGGTCCCATGTCCCAAATGCCTGTACGTTTATCTATTTACTCACCAAGATACTAACAAAGAGACACTACGTTGTACCTTCAGTGACAGACATTCAAGAGAAGACACAATGCTCACAGGTGAATGGGAGAAATAGACACAGAGCAATTACATAACACAGTATGTGATAAACAGGAGTCATAGATATAAATTGCTAACCTAGTACTGAATTAAACTGAACGAGAAGAGGAAATTCCCTCGAACTTTCCACGACTTGTAAACTCTTTGAGGACAGGGGCAAGTCTTATTCATCTTTGAATTCAGGTTTTAGCACACTAAGTAAGGCTTGCACACCGTCAAAGGGAAATAAATATCATTTAAAAAGTTAGCAACTTTTTAGTTCACAGTATTATTTGCCTCACACTCATGAGAACAGATCAACTGCTTCTACAGCGTCTCACGATGTAGGTGTGGTAACAATTATGGCAACACAGCCCTTCCTCACGTACCGGCTTTATTGCTATCTGATATTGTGCATTTCCAACAACAGCAAAATAATCTACCATCCATCTATCTTGTGCACCAGCAATGCACATCTGGCAGTAACAGCCGCTGAGGCTCCAGACCAGAGGACCACTGACGTGAAGGTTCGACGTTCGGTATCACCTAACTTGGCTGGGCCATGAGTTTCAGTGGCTTGGCAGCTATGCAATTTGGCGATTGTAAATTGATAGTCATCCTCTTTGGGATGATGTGGTCATCCTCCATTTTCACATAATGCTGAATTCCCCATAACGACCTAGCCTAGTCTTTGGAGTTTACCTATGCCTGTAAGTGAGGAATAGGTATACACGTCACTCACTCTCCCTTCTCCGCAGGGGAATATAGCCTTCTCTCTTTTTTCTCCACATGCTTTTCCAATTCAGCCAATACTTTCTGAATAGCTCTCTCTCCAAGATGTTGCCCTACTTTCATATAGCAAAAAGGGGAACCGCACTGGCTGGAGCCGGGGCCTCACTTTCCGCCCCCATGGAGGTTACACTCTGTTGAAAGGCAACTAGGCCTAGCACTCATCCTCCGTGTTGCTTGCTCTCAGGCCAAATCTTGCTTGGATTAAAACCAACTCACACCAGACTTGGATGCTGTTCCCCTGATTCTGACTCATAATGACTTGATAGGGTAGGGACTTTAGAGTACCATCCCATAGAATTTCCAAGGCTGCCATATTTACAGGAACAGCCTGCCACATCATTCTCCCATGGAGGGGTTGTCACCACTGAACACATGGGCTTTGCATAGTTCCTCCACCTCTCTCTTCCCCTCACCAGGTACCCTCACACAGTTGTCTCCTTTCAGGAACCCTTATGAAGTAGAAAAAGCAACCACCGAGTACCTTGACACCCCCCACTCCTACCCTGAGGAAACACCACATTGATAAACCAAAGTCCACTCCAATTTCTAGGCACAGAAAACGCGATTCTGACGTGCACCTTTTTCCTGAGCTCCTACAAATGTTCCTGGAAGCTGGACGCTGGGCATGCTTCATTCCCCCAAACGTGTTTGAGTGGCCGAGAATCTCCCATAGAAACACGCTTGCTTCTCTTTGGCACTCAGTCTGTCGACGAGAGTGCGGGACTCAGGGATCGCGCTTGAAAAGAGCCGTTCCAGAGCTCTTTACTGGGATTAGAGAAGGGTGGAATCTTGTGTTGACTCCTCTCCTAAAAGTTTTCTGGAAATTCCTCGGGACACTGTTCAAATACATTTCATTTCTGTGGGCTTCCAGGGGATTAGGACTAGAAACCGGACTGAACCTTTTTTTTTTTTTTTTTTAAAGGCCCAGTGTAACTGCTTCAAAATGGTTATAATACTGATGTCCTCACTGGCTGGGGAGTGGGGATAGGGTCTAATGAGCTGAAGTTCAGGAGACTGTTTTGTGAACAGTGAAGTACCAGATATAGCGATCCTGCTCGTCTCACCGCACGTCATCCTATCAGGTCGTATTTTCATCTTATGTTCCATTTAGGGCAGTTTTTACTGACCTGAGTGCGGATGTGGGCTTTCTGGCTCCGAGGAACTTCCTGGGGAGTGAGGGTAGCTGGCAGTGCACGGGGACTGCGAGAAGGCATGGCTGGGTGACGGAGGGAATGCTGAGCCCAGCGGATGCTGGAAGGAGTCAGGGTAGGTGGCATTGTGCGGCATGAGCAGCTCGCTGTGGAGGGAGGTGCTGCGGAACTTGGCCAGAAGGCTGAGCTGGGGGTTGTATTCGCTGTGTCTTGGCACGAGGACTGGAGGCAGCACTAGGATCAGAAAGGGACACGTGCGTGCGTTAGGAGGGAACACGGAGGCGTCATTACAAAACAAGTTGGATATTTGCTGTCTTTGCCTAGGCTTTTTAGGAAAATAATTTTTTCCCACCCACTGGGGACTCCCCTGCCTCCATTCTGATTTCATTAATGTCCCTGCTCTAGACACAAGAATTGAGCCTGTGAATGGATCGATGCCAAACCGTTTCTCTCGTTGAAATGTGAATCTTAAGTAGAAGGTCACAATGAACAAAGTGGTGTGGAGGAGAATCCCTCTCCTGTCGGCATTTCGGCGCCACTGTCAAGTCCTTCCAACCACTGCCTTGCCGTGCCTGGAGCGGCCCTAAGAGCTGACCTTCTTGAGACCTGCTTATTCACTTCTTCCTTTGATTCTGCCAATAAAAGACTTAGCTCTTTTAAGAGTTCGGTTAAGCAAAATTGGTTTCTAGCGCTTGCAATTAAATCCCAAGTGATGCCCAGAATTATATGTTCCCTTTCAGAAACGATAGTGAATTATTTAGAAGACGGAGCTCAATTCTAGGGCCAGTCTTGCTGCTGAAACACAACACTCTACATGTCCTTACCACAAACATTCAGATATGACTAACTAAAAGTTATGAAGGCTCAGGTAAGCCTGGATTGTACAAACCATGACCTTTCCCACACCTTATATATATGTGAAAGTTGGACAATGAAAACAGAAGAACTGATGCATTTGAATGGTGGTGTTGGAAAATAACGTTAAATAGGGAGTGGACTGCCAGGAAAATAAGCACATCAGTCCTAAACGAAATACAACCAAAATGATCCTTAAAAGCAATGATGGCAAGGCAAGTTCGTAGAGACCAAATTTTGTTTGTGAATACCAGCAGCAGAAAAGAGAGTTTGGCGTTGGGGGGAGAGCGAGTAACCATTGAGGAAGAACTGAGCTTCTTTTAAAAACTGAGTTTCTGCTTGAATGAACCCTGGTGGCGTAATGGTTATGGATTGGGCTGATAATTGCCAAGTTAACAGTTTGAAACCACCAGTCTCTCCGAGGGACAAAGATAAGGCTGTTCACTCCCGTAAAGAGTTACAGTCCAAAGAGGGAGCAGATTATAAGGATCTACATATAACCTTCTCCCTAGGGGATGGACATCAGAAAAGTGGGTCTGATCTTACACATCAGACAGTGTAAGATATGACAAAGTAATAATTTATAAATTATCGAGAATACTTGAGGGAGAGGGGAGCAGGGAGGAAGAGGAAAAAATGAGGAGCTGATACCAAGGGCTCAAGTAGAAAGAAAATACTTTGAGGATGAGGGCAACAAATGTACAAATGTGCTTGACACAATGGATGGATGAATAGATTGAGATAAGAGCTGTACGAGCCCCCAATAAAATGATTATTTTAAAAAGTATGACTGAAAAAAAACTATATGTACATAAGCCTAAATTAAAAAAAAGAGTTACAATCTCAGAAACTCACAGGGGTGAGTGCTACCACCCTGTCCTCTGGGTTGCTAAGAGTCTGAATTGACTCAATGACACGGAGTCAGTGAGTTTCTGTTTTGGTGACAAAAAAATTTGGCAGCAATTACTGGTGATGGTTGTACAACACAATTAATGTAGTTGGTGTCACTATATTGTGTTTGCTTTTGGAAAAAAAGGGGGTGAAGTGGTAAATGTGTTATATCTTTTAGAACAATAAAAAATGAAGAAAAAAAGTAATGATGGTGACATGTTGGCTCAGATGCCTGAAACGTGTTCTCTGGAGAGACCAACTGCTAGAAAAGGTGTCAGCCTTGCAAAGTGTCTGTGTACAGGGGGTGGGGTTGTGGTGAGCAAAAATGAAGAAAACCTTCAATGAAATGGGCTGACACAATACTCACAACAAATTTAGTAACGACCATGAAGATGGCACAAGACTAGGCAAAGCTGCCTTCACATCTACCTAAGGCCACCATGAGTCAGTACTTACTCAGTGGTACCTAACAAGTACGAATTGCACTAAGAATGAGTGCGTTAGAGACAGGCAGCAAAAGGAAAACCTACACATAGTTTGCTCAGATTAGGATTCCGTACAAAATGTGCTATTGTTGTGTACTATGAAGGAGAGTTTTACTTAGAGTAAACCCATAGGGCAGAGTAGAAGTGTCTACAGGGTTTGCTAGGCTGTAATCTTCCTAGTAGAAGATCACCAGGCCTTCTCTGGGGCTCACTTAAACAAAATTTAGCCAGATTCAAATTCTCCAAGCAAGTGCAGCTCCTATTTACCCTTAGCTGCCACAACACCCAGTACAAAGAAGGGCACTCCAGAAGTATCATTGAAGTAGAACTTGTGACAGAACACACATTCCAGACAGAGTGGAAAGAAGGAAGTGAGAAAACAAGTAACAGAAGAAAATATTCCAGAGCCACAGAAAGCTCTGTGTCGTCAGGCTCAAAAACGAGTCTCTGCATGCACGCAATTAAAGAAAGGAAGTCTAGATCTAGTCATATCACCTTGAATCTCAAGTACTTAAGGATAAATGAAATATTCTAAGAGTTCCCAAAGATCACTGAGAAGCCACCTGCAGCGAAGTGAGAATGGGATTGGTCTCTGGCTTGTCATCACCAACAATGGATTCTAGGAGGTAACCAATCAGGGCTTTTCTGAGGGAAAATGATTTTTTTCTGTTAAATTTTGCAACAATGATTAATAGCATGACCAGAAAGTAGTATTAACCATAAACCAAAATATAGATATCAAGGATTGAGAACAGGGATGATAGTGATATAAATTAGCTAAATCCTCATCTTTTCTATCAGTCAATGGAATTATTTAAAGTGAGTTTAGAAACAAACATATGAACATTATCTAGAGCTACCTCCACACGTTTTACTATTATAGAGGAAATGCCCAAATGAACTGAAAGCAAGACATAGTTAAAGATCTGGTTTTCGGTTGAGCATGGATACGTTGGCTTTCATTTTTAACCGCACTATTGATTGCGACCACATGCATGTATTAATTTGATATGAACTAAAATATAGAACAAAGCTTTGAGACATCAGCTTTTCCAATGAGTGATTATCAAACATAAGAAATGCATGAACAACAGAAAGCAAAATGCATAACTAAGACCTCATAAAAGTTAAACCTTTGTGCTCATCAAACGACTTTATCAAAAGATTTTTCTCTGTTTAATTTGTTCATTGTTGCTTGGTCCTTTTTTGTTTTCCATCTTTGTTTTGTAACATTTTTGTGCATCAGGATTTCAAGGATGGGTAGACCTATGGAGACAGTAATTGGATGAATAATTACCTGGGAGCAGGAAAGGGGGGGTGGTGGATATTGGGAGTCAGCACAAATGGATACAAGAAAGAAGAAAATCTTCTAAAGTTGATTGTGGTGATGATCGCATAACCCTTCTTAATGCGATGGAGCTTTCTGAATTGTGGGACAAGTTAATTATATGCTAACAAAACTAGTTTTTAAAATGAATTGCATTCACCACCACCACCCCCTGTCAAAAAACAAACAAACAAAAATACCATCTACTAACTAGGATAAAATCTTTGAAAAGAATCTAGCTTAAGGTGACCAGATTTAAAGTGGGAACCATTGACCTGGGGGCAGGGTGTGTGTGGTCTTGATTAAACATTTGGTCTCTATGGACCAAAAGGCTGTTCCCTAGCTTGTCGTGCATTCTTTCCAAAAATCAGGGCTTTTTTCAAACACCAAAAATCGGGACTGTCCCGCCAAAAGCGGATGTCTGGTCACCTTAATCTAGCTGATAAGGTCTAGCCTCTCGATTATGTAGGAAACTTCTAGAACCTTAAAAGAACAGAAAAAAATGAATCAAAAACTGGGCAAAAGGCATGAACAGATATTTCAGCAAAGAAGCTCTTCAAATGGCTCAGACACATGAAAAATGTCCAGCCTCTTTAATCAGGGAAATGCAAGTCGATCCCACTAGGATGGCCAAAATAAAAAAAATATCAAGTCAACAACAATAACAAGAAGGACAATAAAAACAAACACCCCCCCCCCACAGAAACTAACCCATGATTCCAGCAGATAGAGAAACGGGACCCCTCATCCATTGCTGATGGAAATGCAAAATGGAGCTGCTGTTATAGAAAAGGTTTGGTGGTACCATAAGAAAAACAAAAACAAAATAAACTAGAGGAAGAGTGGCCATATGGCTGAGCAATTGCATGCATCACCCCTCAGAGCTCTAGCAGATGGCACATGAACAGACCCACGAGGCACCGATGTTCACCTCTGCACCATTCTCAAGAGCAAAAAGATGGAAGCAACCTAAGCCCCACGAGAAATGAATTTCATTGGAAAATCTTACTCCATCGGCACTACAGCCCTGATTTGGGCCCTTCGGACTGAATTTTATTCCCTAAACTCAAGAACACAGAAGAATGGGACCCTACTCTTCCTAGGATATTCACGCTGCTCTTTCCGGGTGCTGTCATGTGCAGGGGGAGCGCTCGTGTCTTACTGGTTGTCAGCTGGGCTGCTCTATGAGGTCTTAAGTTTGAAACTACCTGTGGTTCCTTGGCAGAAGACGGACATTCTACACAAACTTCCCGAGACAGCTCCACCCTGCCCTTTGGGGTTGCTATGAGTTAGCACTGACTCAATCGATGGCAGTGAGCTTTTGGAGTTTAAAGAGATTCTTTAGGGGAAGGGTTATAGAGCTGGAAACATCACCTTCAGATAGTTATAGTCCTAAATGGAGGACGTATGGAGAAACAATAGCTTCACGTTTGAATGTTTTGTTTAACAGATGTCTTGCTAGCTTGGTAATAATACTTTTAACTTACCCTCGTATATGTATACATAGACATATATGTGTGTAGTAACTTATGTATATGTGTGTGTATATAAGAGGCTTTAAAAAGCACATAGAAAATGGATCTCAAGATAAAGGCATTTTCCACTAACTTTGAAGCCTCTTTATAGGTGTATGCATATTCATGTATGTATTTAAAAGAAAATAAACAAATTCAGTGCCATGAAGTCAATTCTGACTCATAACAACCTTAAAGGGCATAGCAGAACTGCCTCTGACACGATACATCTTTATAGGAGCAAAAAGCCTTATCTTTTGCTAGTAGAGTGGCTGGTGGGTTTGAACTTCATAATCCGATATGTCATCAGGACTCCTTTTTAACATGTATACACATAAAGCTATATGATATATTCATTTGTTTAATAAGGCATATAGGAAGCACAGTCACAGGTACTTCTTAGACATAACTAAACACCTGGGAGACTGGTTTTCTGGATATGTAGGAATAGGATCTCTCATGGAACACCTTGGTCAATTGTGACAATATGAGGAAGTTTCCAAAAGTTCATGGAAAAACTGAATTAAAGGATACTGGAATTTTCCCACAAACTTTGTGAAGCCCCTTCATGGAGTTCATAAAGTTATACTCTATAGGGGGCTCTTAAAAGTTTGCCACTGACTCTCCAAACTACAATGACTGGTCACTAGTGTTCTGGAGAAAATGAGAAAGGAGTAGTCTAAACACTCCAAGGAGAAACTAAGTTTGCAGGAGAAATCACCTACACAAGCCACCACCTCATCTATCCGGAGACCAGAAAAACTAGGTGGTGCCCAGCTAATTGCACTGGCTTGTTAACTAGAGCCATATAGAAGGGCTCTGATCGAATGGGAGATAAATATTGCACAGAACCTCAAATTTCTAAA
>NW_022103908.1:4557438-4558178 GCF_000313985.2 Echinops telfairi | reverse complement strand
AGCCCCTAATAAAATGATTTAAAAAAATAAAATAAAATAAAAATAAAATGGGTCAAAAGGAAGATCAAATGATAAGATTAGAATTTTCATTTAAAAATACTTTGGAATAGCAAGAACCAGAGCAATACAAAAGCAATACTACTATTATTAACAACATTACTAATAATAGCAGTAACAAAGCCTACTATTTATCATTTTTTCTATTTCCCTATTTCTTAATAAACAGTCATTTTCCGTTCTATAGGTGCATAATAAACTCAAGCAAATAAATAAAAGAGGTCTTAAATGGAAATCAGTACAGATGGGGGTGGTAGAGAAGTGTGTAAATTCTTCTCCATTCACAAGCCAGTATTTGTATGTAGTGTCTTATATACAAGCACTGTCATGAAACAATGAGGTGGGTGATACACCTCCTTTAAAGAGGTTCATGAATGTATAGAAGTAAAAGGCTGGCTGGCTTTCATTAGAGTCTGAAAGTGAGACTCTCAGTAAGTAATACATGGTTTATCTGACTTCTTTCTCAAAAACTGGCTCCTCTAATGATACTTTTCCACCACAAAATTAAGGATGTTCATATAAATGCTCTTTCTTGAGGGTTTGGGGAATGAAGAAGAACTTCAAACATCTCTGTGGTCTCATCTCTGAGTTTTAATGTAAAATTTCCACAGTGGAAGATTCCAAACCCTGATAAACACCCTGCCCCATACACTTCTGTACTTAACAATCTTAGAACACTACAG
>NW_022103908.1:4554620-4556771 GCF_000313985.2 Echinops telfairi | reverse complement strand
AGCTTGCTGAATTCCCACCCTTCTGTCTAGAGAGGCCCGAATCTTAGTTGGACGCAGGTAATTTCCCTGAGCTAATATGTCAGTCCCTTTGGTTTCCTGGAAGGAGGCTTCTGTCTAGTGAGGAAGAGGACCCTCTCATAAAAAATGAAATGCAACCCAAATACTGACGAAGCGCTTCTAATGCAAGATCTTCTTAAAATCCACACAGAGAGACTCTGCTTCGTAGCTCTAGAAGACAGCAGGAAAGGGAAGGAATGTCGCATTTCATAAATAAATGTCCATAGCGATTAAAAAAGCCACGAACAGACCTGCATTCCGGAGAGGAACTGTGCCAGGCCCTCTCAGTTCAAAGAGAGGCCTGGGGTAGAATTCCGTGTGACCGTAGCAAAGGACCAAGAGAAACAACAGACTTCTTAAAGAAGTGTGTGTGTGGTGTGGTGTGGTGTGTATGTACATAGATGGGGAAGATTTCAAGAAGTTTGTGAAATAAGGGAATGTGGGGGCTTTACAAAGTTTATGGAAAAATTCCAATATACATATAATTATTGGAATTAAAGAGTCCACGATAGACAATTGTGTGTATATACACATATATACATTTGTGAAGAGCTTTACAGTACTACTTTTAATTTTTTTTAAGAGATCGTTTCTTTCAGATAGCATTCACACATCATGCACAGTTCAGGGTACCAAAAAGGGCGTCATTGCAATGCGTTCTAGGGCATTTCCTTCCTTCTTGGGCAGGTCTACTTTGAAATGAAATTGAGGAACAGAGGACCATCTTTTCTGATACCCTTTGGTTTCAGTCTGGGAATTCTTTCTCGTAACTTTTTAACTGACTGCTTTCCGATCCAAGTACCGGGAGCCTTCCCCTTTACCTGAGCCGGGGGAGATCAACAGCCTGAGTACCTTCTTCAGTTCAGTTCAGTACACTTGGAGTAGTTTGTTTGACTTTGTTGTTGTTGTTGCATTAATCACATCAAAACCATATGAGGTGTGGCTTTCTTAGAACGCCACGACCCCCCAGACTGGGCACAGATGATGGTGAGGACCCCAAAGGGCACCCAAATCCAACTGCATTTTTCAATTTCAAGAAATATATTCCCCAAAGCTTTTGCGGAAACTCTGACTATGGAGACTCCCGTGCACCTCAGACTAGAACGAGGTTGCCTGGGGTCTTGGATTGCTGCGATCTTTGGGGTTTCTTAGGGTTGTCTTTCAGAGTGCCTCTGGCTGGATTCGAACCACAAAACGGAATCCTTTGTGCCACCCAGAGGCTTCACAACACTTTGTGCACGCTGACATGAAAACGTTTCTATTTTTCGGGTACCGACACTGCGGATTCATTCCACAAAAGCGAATCTCCCTCTCTTTTCTCTTGGGGTTGGAAGGAGCCCCTGCCTTGCTTCCCACCAACGGAAACACACCAGTTTCACACTGAAAATGAGCAGCCTCACCTGGAGTCTCCACCCTGCGGTAGTGGTAAGGGTTGATGCACACCTCTTTCTGCTTAGAGCCAAATGGGAATTCACAGCACTCCAGGGGCTTCAACTCATGGTGGGACTGGAGATCGGGCCAGCGCCACACCCGGCAATAAATGACGTGGGGCAAACCCTTGCGGTGGGACACTTGCAGCCGCCCATCCAGGGACCGGGGAATGGTGACACACTTGCTGGGCTGCCCTGGACAGCTGAGGGCTCTCTCCAGCTCATCCATGGCTCCTTTCTTCTTCTTTAACTTCTTCACTAAAGAGTCGACCGCCTTCTCGGCCCACTTCTCCTCCTCATCTCCTTGCTTCCAGCCGAGCAGTCTCTTCACTGCGGGGCTGGTGAAGGAGAAGAGGGAGCTGATGGGGGTGCTGGAGTGCATGGAGAGGCGGGCGACAGGCACCCGGAGCCAAGAGAAGCATGAGACGCCACGCCACCCTCAGGGCCCACAGGGCCCAGGGGGCAGGACCAGCGAGCAACTCCCGAGGAATGTCATCAGGAATGTCATCGAGGGGCAGTGTCCTGTTCGTCTGGAAGCAACTGTGACTTCTTCGAGAAGGGAAGTAGGTCCACTCGCTCCCAAGCTCTTTAGCTGTAACTGTGGGGGGAAGAAAAGGACAAGACTTCCATGAGCTTTGTCAGGGTAATTACCAGAGAAGGTGCA
>NW_022103908.1:4541108-4553796 GCF_000313985.2 Echinops telfairi | reverse complement strand
TACAAATAAGGAATCCTACTTCGCGGAATTTCATTTATCACGGTAGGGTCTAGAACCGATTAACCGCGATAAACGAGGGTTCACTGTATAATGAAACAGTCGGAATTCTAAGGGTCTCACCACACAGAGACAGCCACTGTGAATGCTTATTCTTAGAAGTTGTTCTCCAAGTGTAAACACCGGGAGCAATCCGATGCGGCTGACAGAGCCTCTCTTTCCCAATGACTTATTTGCGTGAGGCTAGCAATCTACTTCTGAACATTCGCCCACGAGACCTTACAGAATAATAGAACATGTTCGGACTGGCTGGCTTTGGACATGCCACAGGGAAGGCGCAATCTCAAGAGGATACATTCGAGGAAGTAGAGGACCCCTGAAGACGCCCCCAAGATGGACTCAAACTGACCAGGATGACGCAGGACCGGGCAATGTTTTGTTCTGTTGTACATCAGTTTGCATGCTAAGATGTGGACTTGATGATACCTATTAAGACGCCCGTGTTTACAAATTTCTGAGTTTCTCTGGAATTTCTTCTAAGACAGAGAAGAAGACTAGATAGAGCCCATCTAAGCCAAACTCTTTGGTTCTCAATTTGTAACAGTGTCAATTGGTGAGGACAGCAAAAAGTTGCCGGATTGCTCCTCTCAAAGTCTGGCAGGGTGCCGAGCACGCAGCACTGCACACACAGTCATGGTGCTGTCATATGCGTTATTCTGCCTGAAAATCAGCGGGATTCATCGCCCTCTTCTCCAAAGAGGGCTTTTGTTTCTCGTGTTTTTTCAACAGTCCCATTTAAATTTCCCGAGAGAGATGCGTTTCCTCCTCTAGGAAGGGTTGGCTAAGTGGGACCCGCTCCTTCCAGATTTCAGAAACGAGGTGCCTCGTTATGTTTTCAGGGTTGTTGGTAGTCTTCTGGAACAAGCCGAATCATTTTAGTATCCTGGAACCAATCTAGCTCATAATCTCCACCAGTTGCTTGTTTAATATGCAGCAAATTCTCCTTTGTTCTGGGGTCCCATCATATAAACGCCTTCTAACAAAGATGCTATATATACACAAACCCTCGTTATTGTTATCATTACCAGGCACCTCCAGGGAGAAAGATGGCAGCCTGGTGACACAAAAATTGATGACATCGGTTATATATAAAGCAAACTTGCTCTCAGTTTCAGCCGTGTCTGGGCTTTATTTAGCCTCGGACAGAGACGCGCTACAGTGAAGAGAGGTGTTGAGGGCTGGATAGCTGCTCTTTTTCTCGCAACAGCTTGATTTACATTCAACTGTGCTTGGAAAGTTTGGGTTCATGGCTTTACAATCATGAATTTATAGGGAAAAGTTAAGTCCTTGTGACCAAGCTCTGCTTACTCAGTCTACATGGGCTGCCCTAAAGCAATGGTGCTCAAGGGGGTTAGAAAGTTTGACAGAGATTAATCCCCCCAAAGTTTGGAATTCTGCTTAGATTTAGGTGAGATTTATTCTTAGTGAACTGTGGCATAAATCTTTAAGCTTACATTAGTAGTAGACAAAATTCCTTTATAAAAACAAGGTTGGGCAGAACTGAATTAAACATACCTTTTTAAGAACATTGCTCCATCATACATCAAGTAAAAGTTCTTTAAACCAGGCCCTCATTTTGTTGTTTTAAAATAAATGGTGGCCTTCTCTTAATGGCATGTGGAGTTATGGTTTATTGTGCCAATCTGACCGATAAACACATGTGGGGTCAATTGAAGGGCGGAGAGATACATGACTTGGTGAGCCTCGCCTTTCTTGTTCTCTGGTCTCTTGCTCTCTGATGGTCCAACCAGGGTGCAGCTGCCTTAGCTAGTTCCCTGCTTCAGCTGGCAAGGTTCACTTCCTGCAAGGCATCCCTGAGGAGAAGCCGCATGGACCTACCCTGGGTGCTGGAGCAGCTTCTTGGAGACCCCTGCCAGCGCTGAGATGCTTACATGCTCACTGATTTGCTTTCTTCCTGCATTCGGTGTCATTAGGTGTGGGGTAGTTTGAGGAGGACTTTGTAGATCGGTGTCGGACATATGGGTTAATGTCAGACTTATGGGCTTGGGTAGCACTGGGTTGGGATGCTTTCTTCATGTACACTTACCTTTTATATAAAATTCTCTTACCCACAGATGAGTTTCTGTGGATTTGTTTCTTTAGTCTACCCAGACTAACACAGGGGGTGAAACCACTTTTGTAAAAATCAATACAAGCATCTCCCTTGGAACAGGCGACATAGAAAGGGTCAGGATCCCTTCACTGCAACACTTCCACCAGGTCTGTGCTTTCTGTGTGTGAATGAATGTACAGGGGCTCGGGGGCACAAGGCAAACTTCAGTGTTGCTGGTGTGCCTTTGCCATTATGGGTAATGATAATAAAAAAGTGCTTGACAAGCACTTCTGCTAAGCCATACACGTCCTCCAATAGTATCTGTTTGAAATACTGAGGGGTGGTTCTTGTCTCCCGGGCAGGAGACAAGCCAGTATTCCTCATGCCTAGCCCTCACCCATCTGTCAGTGGAGCCTTGCGTGTTACCATGTGAATAAGCAGGTGTCAGTGGTGCTTCGATCTGAGATGGTCTAAGAGGAAAGGGCTGGTGATCTATTTCCAAAAATTAGTTAACACAAATCCTACAGATCTGCATGTACTACAACTGGGGGGAATACAAAAGTAATCTTTGTTTAAACAACTCACCCACCCACCCTCTGGATCACAGTAATCCGGTCCCCATTGTACATGAGTTTGGGGGCAACTTAACAGTTGCTAACAACAATAAGAGGGGCAATCTGTCTTTTGTAGGCTCACCTGGGAGGGCTGACTTTCTGGAATGAACGCTGTCCCTTGCTGCCTGTCCAACATCTAGGAGCTGATCTATGTGCAGACTGGCTCTCAGCCGTCTGAACTCAGGGCTGCCTTTCAAATCATTAGTGTGGTCTCAGGTCAGCAGACGTGCTACTATCCCTTCCTACGAACGGAACCCACCACTCACAGGTGTGTTTCTCAGACTGCAGTGGCTCATGTGTTGCTATGATGACAAAGTGATGTAACCAGTCATTCAGATAGCAGCAGGGTCACCCATGTACACAAGATGCAGCAGAGGTTCCAGACTAAGACAGACTAGAAAGAAAGGCTTGACAATGGACTTCCAAAACTGAGCCAACGAAACCCTAAGATCAGAAAGGACCACTGCCTGACACAGTGCAAAAAGATGCACCGCCCCCCCAATGGGGGCTCTCAAGTTATCCTACTAAATTATTTCCTGATGTAAGTCTTTTGTCTGGGCCCCATTATGTACAGAATCTGCTTATCACATACACCTAAAAATAATATGGTGCTGGTGAAGAATACTGCAAGGACCATGGATTGCCTGAAGAACCAACAAGCGTGTCTTGAAAGAAGTATAGCCATGAGGGAGGGTGGGGGAAATGAGGACCTGATGCCGGGGGCTTATGTGGAGAGCAACTGTTTTGAGAATGATGAGGGCAATGAATGTACAAATGTGCTTTACACAATTGATGTATGTATGGATTGTGATAAGAGTTGTATGAGCCCCTAATAAAACGATTAAAAAAAAAAAAAGGAAAGAAAGAAGTATAGCCACAGTGCTCCTCGGACACACTCGTCTCACATACTTTGGACAAGTTATCAGAAGAGATTCGTCCCTGGAAATAGACATCCTGCTTATTAGTAACGTGAAGAAGAGGAAGTCACTGAGCAGATGGCTGGACACAGTGGCTACAACAATGCGCTCAAGCATAACAACCATTGTGAGGATGGCGCGGACCTGGCAGTGTCTTGTTCTGCTGCGCGCAGGGTTGCTATGAGCCAGAAAATCAACAAACAGCACTTCAAGAACACAGGAGGCAAACCCACACGGGCCCAGCACGACCTGTAATCCTAAACATCTGCTCTCACGACCCAAACTCTACAGGCCTCAAGAAAACACCTCTTTACAACCTGGTTCTATGTCCTGGATACAAAAGGCAACTGCGTCTTCCTGGCTCGGCTGTGGATTGTTCCTGAGCCATGCGTCAGATGGGCACTGTGTCTGTGTACTGGCAGGGTACGAACAGTGGAAGGACTTTGGGGAAAACACGTGAAACAGATCACCTTCCTCCTTAGAGAGCGCAAAGGAACAGTGCCTCCCTCGCAGCAGTGACTGTTACTGTCTAATAGGGCAAAAGTCTGTTTTCTGGCTTCTCTTCGCCATCTACATAGATGGTGCCAGTAGAACTCAAAATCCGTGCCTTATCTGTTAGTCATTTCCCATGGCAGCTGAAAAGGAGCTCCGGTGATGGATTGGTTATGCATTGGGCTGCTACCAGCAAGGTCAGCAGTTCAAAACCACCGCCCGGTCTGAGGGAGAAAGACACAACTTTCCACTCTGGTAAATACAGAGTTACAGTCTGGGAAGCCCACAGGGTTTCTTCCCAGTCCCATAGGTCAGCATTGACTCCATGGCTTTGAGCGAGGGAATGATGGCAGCTGAGAACATGTTCACAAGGTTACAGAATTCACTGCATTCTAAATGTGTCCATGTACAGACTTAGATGTAACAAGCATAAAGCAGGATGCTGTCCATATGAGTCACTGAATAGACGAAAGATGCGGGATTGAGAATAATTTTATTTCTATACAACTATTAAATAAGATTTCACTAGCTTTTCAAAAATGAAATTTAAAACCCAGTTACTTAAATAATTTCTCATTTAAATGTCCATCGTCTGACTTGTATTTGACCCTTGAAGGGCAGTGGTGGTTTAGTGGTAGAATCCGTGTTCTCTGTGGGGGCAATGGGCTCAATTCCCAGCCAGGGCAGCTCGCAGACAGAGCCTGTTCATCAGAGGATGTGTGTGTATAGTTATGACGATGAACAGGTTTCAGAAGAGCTTCCAGAAGATGAAAACGAGCAAGAAAGGCTGGCAATCTATTTCCAAAACAACCAGCCAGTGGCTCTCAGTGGATCAGAAGCATCCAGTCCTGTTTCGCATGGGGTTACCAGGAGTCAGGGTCTTCTGGACAGCAAGTAACAGCATTCTTACCTTTTAATTCTATTTGATCATTTAAATATTTTGGACATCTAAAGTTTTTTACATGAAAAAAATCACTTAAATGTTACTTATTTTACCTTTGTCTATACATGGGTGCCTTTTGTATACGTCAAAGACTATTATGATTTTTCAGATTCATTAGATCAGTGGTTCTCAACCTTCCTAAGGCCACGACCCTTTAATAGAGTTCCTCATGTTGTGGTGACCCCCCCCACCATAAAATTACTTTCGTTGCTACTTCATGACTGTAATTTTGCTACTGTTATGAATCAAGCGACCCCTGTGAAAGGGTCGTTGGACCCCTCAAAGGGGTCGTGACCCACAGGTTGAGAACCGCTGCATTAGATCATTAATGTCAAGAGCAGAAAGACTCTTGATTTCAATGATGCACTTAGTGATTCTGCTGAGATGAGAACAAGGGCAGTAAATCTTATGGAATACATATAATGTATTAATTACACTGCTCAATGAAGCAACTCGCTCATAAACCCAAACTCACTCCCACTGACTGAATGCTGACTTACAGTGATCCTTTAGGGTAGAGAAGAGCTTCCCCTTTGAGTTTCTCAGGCTATAAATATTTACAGGAGCAACAAAGCCCCATCTCTCTTCTACAGAGTGGTTGGTGGGTTTGAACTGCTGCTCTGGTGATCAGAAGCTCAATGAGTAATCTTCTATGCCACCTCTAGATGGTATTAAAAAATAAAACAAGACAACCCATGAACAATAATATAATTTGTTACCACTGATATTTTCCCAACATCCACTTACAGTTTTAAAAACCAGTCATACATTTTAATCATTTAAAAAATTCAATCATTATAAAAATATATTTGTCAAGGTGTGAGATAGAACCTATTTTAACAAGTTAGTAGCTTGATGTAGAACTTTTACGTATTTAGATGCAGGGGCTGTTGGCCTCCATTGGTATGCTTGCTGAGGTCCTGATAATGTTAGGATCACTCTGGGGCCACCACACCACACAACTCCTAGATTCTTGATCAAATCAGGATCACTCAGGTCAGCTACTAGCACTAATGGTACCCACCACCCATAGGTGTGTTTCTCACACTGCACTGGCTCCTGTGTTGCTGTGACCCTGAAAGTGATGTCACCAGTCATTCAAATAGCAGCAGGGTCACCCATGTAAACAAGATGCAGCAGAGGTTCCAGACTAAGACAGACTAGAAAGAAAGGCTTGACAATCAACTTCCAAAACCGAGCCAATGAAAACCCTAAGATCAGAAAGGACCACTGCCTGACACAGTGCAGAAAGGTGCGCTCCCTTGATGGGGACTCTCAAGTTATCCTAGCAAATTATATCCAGGAAAGTCATTAAAGCATTGTTTAGTCAAATATCTATCTATTGATGGAGAGTTGCATTAGGGGAGGGTCTCTGTATTTTTATGACTCAGCTATTCTAGTCCTTACTGGAGTTTCTGGGAAACTGTAAGCCGTCAAGGAATGATGCTACATTAGAAAAAGCATAGCTAAATGTTTGAATCTGGAAACAAGAGTTGCAACTTCCACACACTTACTGTATGAGGGGTCTTTAAAAATTTCATGGAAAATGCATCTTATAAAAGGACAATATATAGATTTCTTTCTTTTTTTGCATGAAAACAATAACATTCCTGAACACAATTCTGAGCATTTCTCATAATAACATTCTGAACACAATCTAGTATGACACATATGAATCCTACTAAAATTAAAGCAACAACAAATAACGCATTCATGGTGAAGCTTGGGTAGAAGAAGGGTGAACTCACTGGTGCTTTATGAAAGTTTATGGGGACAATGCTCCAAATAAATCATTAATTTACAAATGGATAATTCGTTTTAAGAAGGAATGACATGATGTTGGGGCCTACAGAAGCAAACCATCCACATCAATTTGCAAGGAACAAAATTCATCTATCTGTGCCCTAATTGAAGAGGTCCAACAAAATAATAACAGAAATAATGGCCAACACCACAAACATCTCAACTGGTTCCATTCACACAATTCTGACTAAAAAATGAAAGTTGAGCAACTTCTTCAATGGGTGCCAAAACCATGGCATCCGAAACAGCTGCAAAGGAGAGAGCTTTCGATGGAAATAAAAAACAAGTGGGATCAAGATCCTTGAGCACATCTTGGAAGAAATGTAACAGGAAGTGAAGCATGACTTTATCAGTAGGATCCTAAAGATAAACAGAGCGATGGCTACAAAGAGGTCAAAGTGGTCTGGTAAAAGTAAATGTGAACCAGTGAGGAGTAAACAGGATGGAAATCGTTTTGGGTGTGCTCAAGGTATTTTGATTGTTAACTTTCTGGAGAGCCAAATAAAGCCAGCATCTGCTTATCATGAGTGTTTTGAGAAAGTTAGCCAAAGCTTTAAGAGGAAAATGCCAAGAAAGTTCCTCCCGTGAATCTTTCTTCACCACAATTCTCCTGCTCATTCCCCGCAAGACACCAGGCAATCCTGAGAGAGTTTTGATGAGAAATAATTAGGCATCCATTTACAGTGGTTCTGATTTGGTGCCATCTGCATTTTTTGTTTGTTTCTTAATTAAAAAAAAATTTAAGGGCATTCATTTTTCTTCGGTTGATATGTAAAAAGTGCTAAGTATATTGATATGGTTCAATTGCCAGGAACCTCAGTTCTTTAGAGATAACTAAACGGCTGATTATTCATGTGTTCAATTTGATGGAGTTTATGTTGAGAAGTATATTTTTATTTTATTTTTTAATTGTTTTTTTGCCATGTAATTTTTAAAATCCCTTTGTATAGTAAGTTGCTTCCTCATTATCTTCAAGGGATTTTACAAAAAAATTCTCCCTCTGTCAAAGTGATTTTTAAAAAATTTCTATTGTGAACTGGATAAAGGTTCACACAGTCTACAGGATTTATGTTCAACAATTCACACACTTATCATTTCATCTCATTCATTACATACCCCAATGGTTCTACCAGTCTCCAGCTGACCAATAAGCCTGGTCTGAAAGCTTTGTTTTTTTAAACTCTAATTTACAAATCAGAAAATAATGGTCCATGGGTACACTGAAGTAATCAGTATTCCTGAGGAAATACAGTGATGGGAAATATTAGCATACACAGAGACCCAATTATATGGGGGAAATCTCTTTTCAATAAACCGCACTCTTTATCCAATTTTATCCAACCCTGGCACTCTGCTGCTTTTCAGATCTCTCCTTTCATTGAATGCTGGCTCATGTAAACATATCAATTTTCTTTGACAGCAGTGGTTTGGAGGGGAGTGAAGGTCTGGCTTAAAAATAACATTTGCTTCTGCAAGATGGAAAAACAGGGAACAATCTCTAAAAGAGGTTATTTTTTAAAACGAGATCAATTGTTTTCATCTCAAAAGAAACCCAGAACAATTTCATATACTGTTAATCTGGGATGAGTTCTTTTTATAATGCAAACTATAAACCTTCAGTTCGACCAAATAACGAAGTTCTACAAATAATCCTGGATTCAACTGAGTCTTATGAAAGAAAGCAGAAACATAGTTTCTTGGCATTCCAAAACACCTAACCCACTGCCATGGAGTTGGTTTTGACTCGTCGGGATTCCCATGTCGTGTTCCCAGGACAGTCCATCTCCATGGGAGCAGCTAGTCGCATCTTCCTCTCTTGGAGCACCTGAAGGGTCCACGCTGCGCACCTTGTGCTTAGCATACCAATGCTTGGCCACAGCACCGCCATCTGCTATGGAGGAACCCACCAATCCCTGGCATGTCCAAGACATCAGCGCCATTGAAAGTCCCATCCAATTTGGTGCTCATTCTCTCACAAAACTGGACTTGGTGATCCCTCCTGAATTAGAAGTATGATCACATCTATGCCATGAAAATATCAAATTTACTTTATAAAGCACAGCTGAGTACAAGATTATTTGATGTTCTTGTGTGTGTGTGTGTAAACAGTTACAGTCTCAGAAACCCACAGGGGCAGGTCTACCCTGTCTTCTAGGGTCGCTATGAGTCGGAATCGGCTCAATGGCAGTGAATGTGGTTTTGGGGATTGTGTGTGTGTCCATGTACTACGTTCATCGTTTTTGATGAGGGATTTGTTTTGGTCTGGTGGCCCTAAGTATGTGGAAATATGACCTCTTGAGTCTCAGCTGATAAAAGCCCACAAATGCACCAACCTGCTTACAGTGCCTTTGGTGCTTTGTGCTGCCGAGTTATTTCTTACTCATGGTGACCTGTGAGTTACAGAACAGAACTGGTCCAGGAGGGTTTCTTGTCTGTGATCTTTCCGGAAGCAGACTGATGAGTCCAAGCTGCCCACCTTGAGGTCAGCAGTCAATCACTAACTTTTGCATCACTCAAGCGAAGGACAAAGCGCAGTCCAACAATAGCTTGCTTTCTTTGAATGTCTCATAAGCCCTACGACTGATGTTGCCCATATGAAAACTCACAGCTAGAACAAGGCAGCCTCATGCTCATGGTATGAAGGGCTAAGGAAAGCTGGTGTCCTTGGGATAATACTTCAACCATTGGGAATTCCTGATCTATGTTTAGTTTTGTCCATAAGATACACAGTTCTTTTGGGCCTCCCATTGATTGTTCAGATAAAATAGCAATGTTGATCAGACGTCGATCCTTTTTTTAAAGGAACAAAGGAAATAGAGTGCTCACTGTTCCTCATTTTCCACTTTTAGGGGCAGAATTGATTCCATTGCCTTATTGGTAGGTTATTCATGCCAGTATGTCGTGAAAGGGAAATTAAATAGGGAATCCAGCAGTAAAGAAAAACTCTGAAGGACATGTCTAATGACTGGAGTCAGTTTTAGCCTTAAAAATGGTACTTATTTTTCCATGTAGAATTTTGAATATCAAGGACATAATACAGCGTTTTAATTATTCACACCCACAGTGGTGTTACAAGAGAATGTGTGCACTCCCTTGTGAAGACTACGTCATACATTTTTGGCATGACGACATACAGTTTTTGTATTGTTACTCAGTACCTAGAAACATCACACATAGTACTACAAGCGTGGTATGTTTTTCCATTGGCACTGGAAGGAGACCCCAGAGAAGCAAAGCGCTACTAAAGAAAAGCCAAGTAGGAGTCCTTGGGAGCCAAAACAACCTGGTACCATGATGGACAAAGAGATCCACGGAACAGAATTGAGAACTCAGCCGTAAATCCCCCCCTCAGACAGATAATCTTTTGACAAACAGCCAAAACGCACGAAATGGGGTAGAAATCATCTCTTTAACAACTGGATATCCATTTGCAGAAGAATGAACCAAGACCCAGATCTCACACTACATACAAAAGTTGATTTCAAAAAGCTAAATGGAAAAGCTAGAACTAACATCCGTGAGAAAACAGCAACAAATGTAGGGGCCCGAAGACATGGCAAATGTACAGTGTCTAACGTAATGAAAAGTGTTGGAAACCATGCTAGCCTACGGCCCGCTTTAACCTTATAAGGCAATGTCTTGGTTCAGTTTCGCTTTCCTACTGCACCACCATTTCTCCGAAATGATGTGAGCCTTTGGCATTTCTGTTAGCCAATCACATATCGCCCGTTGCACAGCCTGTTTAGCATATCCTGTATGAACGATCCGCCTATCACCTACCGCCAAGTTGTATTTGTAACCAATCTTGTTACGTCTCGTCCGAACTCAAGTACTTCCTCATTGTGTGCTTCCTCCCTGTATCAGATAAAAACGCCACCGGAGCTACAATAAAGCAGAGCTTGATCAGCTTTTGTCTTGCTCTCCGTCTCCCTGTCTTTTTCCTCATCCAGGTCCTCTTACCCTTGGGGGTCCCAGGTTACGTGTCCTGCCGGTCGGGATGCGACAGAAAAGCATACAGATGGCAGAAGACACACCAGATGGCTGGGACCTTCCGAAAAATCAGACACTTGACATGCATCAAAAGGTTTCACCAAAAGAGTAAAAGAAGAACCTATAAACTGGGAAAAAATTATGGCGGTGACATATCTGACAAGGGACAGGTCTCTAAATTGTCTAAAAGACTTCAACATCTCAACAAGATGGCCAGTAACCTGATAAAAAACGGACAGAGCAGAGCAGACACGTCACTAAAGAAACTCTTGAGACTTCTGATAAGCAACGGCCTCAGAGACAGACCTGAGAGGTAGAGAAACAGATTTGGAGGAAAAACCTAGACACCTGAATCTCAGCGGAATGAACATTAAGTGAGGTGAACACTGAGAAAAAATGTGAGGGTGCAGCCCACACGTAGAGATCAAGCAGAGCTTCCAACTCTCAGCTGGCCAACCAGGAGCCCAGCAGTCCCTGCCAGAGTGCAGACAGTTCCTGCAGCACCTACCTCGAGACAGGTGGGCCAACCCCTTGTTCTCCACGTATGCTGGGTGAACAGAAGAATACCCAGGATTCAAGCTGGTCTGCCGAGAAGACAGAGTCATCCACCCCACACAGATCCGGGGCAGGGGGTGTTATCTGATGGGACCACCACACAACACAGGAGGCAAATGCACGGGAGGCTGAAGCATACCAGGTTTCCCATAGAGCCCTGGGACCATCTGGGGATATAGACCCACAGGTTAGAGCTCAGACACCCAGAGGTAGAAGCAGCAACCTGCCACTCAGCACCGACCCCTACCAGTTCCAGAGAAGAACGCAACAGGGGGAAACTGTACAAATTAGAGTCATTCATTTTTATGTTTAAATAACACTTCTGCCTATTCCTCCTCCATGCCACACTGTATAAGGAAAAAAGTGCCCCCCCAAAATCATACAACATAGGGGTAGGGTATGAATATTCCTATCAAAATGTCAGAATCTTATTCCAACACAACTCTTTAAAGCAGTGGTTCTCAACCTTCCTAAGGCCTTGACCCTTTAATACAGTTCCTCATGTGGTGGTGACCCCCAACGATAAAATAATTTTCATGGCTACTTCATCACTGTCGTTTTGCTACTGATATGCAGGATGTATTTTCATTGTTACAAAATTGAACATAATTAAAACATAGTGAGCAATCACAAAAATATGTAACCATATATTGTGAAATATTTATTTCTAATGACAAATAAGTGAAATTTTGTCTGGAAGCATGGTGTAGCATGGGTAACAGTCTCCATGCTGGGTACTCATACATAGGCGTATCTGCATGTGAGTGGACCAGCCTGGAGACGGATAGAGGAGCGGTGTCTCGTTCCTAAGACCATCGGAAATAGGTGCTTTCTAATGGTCTTAGGTGACCCCTGTGAAAGGGTTGTTTGACCCCCAAAGGGGTCACGACCCACAGGTTGAGCACCGCTGCTTTAAAGCTATGGACAACTAATCATCAAGGTTATATGGGAAGGAAGGAGATCGTAAGACTTTAAGGGCAACCCATGAGAAGAAGTCAATAAATCAAACAACAACAAAACAAAGTCTAAGAATTATTGGGACACTATTAAAGGGAATAACTTACTCTGCATTCATGTTCGAGGGTAGGAAGAAATAAAAATTCCACAGAAAAAAAAATAGTTCAAGAATGATTGGAAGAAAAATCTTACCACAGTGAATGATGGGGGGTGTGTGGAGTGGAGATCCAAAGCCCATTAGTAGGCCACTGGAGATCCCCTTGCAGAGGGGTCTCGGGGAGGAGATGAGCCAGTCAGGGTGCGATGT
>NW_022103908.1:4534483-4539612 GCF_000313985.2 Echinops telfairi | reverse complement strand
GCGGGGAGGAAACCTTTAGGAACTAGAGGAAAGTTGTATTTCTCATCATTGTTACCTCGCACCCTGACTGGCTCATCTCCTCCCCGAGACCCCTCGCAAGTGATTTGGGATTTTGATGTTTGGGTTGTTTTTGTGTTTTACCCTATTCTTTTGTTGTTTGGATCAACCACAAATGGAGAGACACAGGACGACAGGGGTGGAGTCTTCTCTACCTCTATAATCCACTGTTGATTAGATTGGTCACCAACTCTCACCTTGGTGCACCCAAGGCTTCAGTCCTACCATAGGCACCCAGGGTGGGCCCTTGGCAATGCACACTGGTGACAGAAAGAGAAAGCACTTGTTGGTTCTGGTTTCAGTGTTTATGTGTCTGGAGTTGGGTAGGGCGGGTTGTTTGGCCGTTAGCTCAGTCTTGACATCAATGTGTGTCTTTGGGCTTTTTTGTTTGATATTATTTCTTTCTTGCTCCAACTTGGAGTCAACTGTCCTAATACTACTTAGCCACCCCTACACCTTCAACAACTACAGCTAGTAGACACTGGCCACTACCCAGTTCATTAATATTGATTAACAAAGAGAAATAGAAATAATAAACAATGCAATGTCTCAGAGTCAACAATTTCTGCTCCTACAAAGCAAGATAGAATGATGCCAATGAGTGACTTCGGCAGCGCTAAAGGATGGTCCCCTTTGAGGAAGAAAAGGCATTGAACTATTGAGAAAGGAAATCAGAAAAACAATTCTCCAGTGTTTTCAATAGGTGGAGAAGAAAATTACGAGTTACACAAACACACAGAGAAAGCTATAAAAACTCAGGAAAACCTACAGGATTCATATGAAAAATGAGAAATCATTTTTAAAACTCCAAAAAGATGTCCAGAAGAAGAAGATTAATACTAGGATTTAAGAATTAGACAACATTTTGAAAGAGTCAACAGTAGAATGGAAGCAGTGGAATGTCGGATTAGTGACCTGGAAGGCAAATCTCTTGAGAGGACGCTGTGAGAGGTACAACCAATAAAAAGAACAGAAAAATCCAAAGAAAGCCTAAGAATTCTTGGAACACTAGCAAAAAGAATAACTTAATCTGCACTCATGTTCCAGAACACGGAGAAATAAACTGTCCACAGAGAAAAGAGTTCAGGAACAATTGGAAGGAAACTTCCCTAACAGTATCAGACAGGAGAAAATAATGATGCCGAACCCCGAATAGAATAGATGCTATAAGAAAATCATGACAAGGTATCATAGGGAAAATTCCCAATATAGAAAGCAAGAAAAGAATCTTGAGAGCAGCTCAGGAGAAAAGAAAAGTTTCCTACAAAGGGGAACTGATCAGAATAAACACAGATTTTCAGAAGAAGTCATTCAGGGGCCAACAGGCATACGAAGAAATGCTAGTGGTCTTTAGCCATTTAAGAGATGCATCTCAAAAGTGCAGTGAACTATTACCATGACTAGCACTAACAACAAAGTTAAAAAAATGCTGGTGAAGATTTGGTGAGGCTGGAACCCTCAAACAGTGCTGGTGGGCTGTGAAAACAATGCGGTGACTGTGGAAAGTGGCATGAAGTTTGCTGAAATGTAAAAGAAATATGATGGTTACCGTGGGTGAAGGAAGAAGGGTTGTTGCTTAGGGGTGGGTGTGGTAGTTACATAACCTGCTGTCAATTTAAGACTTAAGAATGAAGGGGTGAAGTTTAGCCTGTCAATCAGATTGCTACAGAAATAAATAGCTCGCTGGAGGCAGGTCACACACTCACTCCCTGCAAGACATTCCTGTTGAGAAGACACATGCAGCTACGCTAGAGCTCTGGAGCTGAAGTTGCCACATGGAGACCCCTGCCAGCGCTAAGATGCTTCCACCGCCACTGGATCCACAAGACTTTCCACCTACTGGCCTGTGACCTTTCTTCCTGCATTCAGCATCATTGCATGTGTTGTGTGAGTCTGAAGGGGAATTTATAAATTGGCATTGGACATATGGGCTAATACAGGACTTAGGAATTTGGTCTGGACTGAGCTCAGATGTTTTATCAATATTCAATTGCTCTTGTAATATAAAGCTCTTTCTTATACACATATGAGTGTCTATGAATTTGTTTCTCTAGTCAACCCAGACTAACACAGGGTACATTGAGTTTATGCTAATGGTGGTGGAATAGTTTGGAAAAGGATCTTAATAATGATTATACAACACAAAGAGTCTAATCAATGGCACTGGATAATACATGTACAAGTTGTGGAATCAGAGAATGTTTTGTTGTGTATATTTTAGCCATAATTAGAAAAAAATATAGATGAAAAGCAATGAGTTCAAGGGAAAAATGCTCTAAAATTGACTGTGGCCATTTCTTCTTGATATGACTGAATTATTGAAAGGTATGACATGTGGATGAAGTGCTAATAAAACTGTTAAAAATACAATATGACTCAGAATCCTTCCACTCGGTACATATCCTAGGGGAACAAGAGCCGCTGCATGAATAGATATGCACCCCCAGGTTCATTTCAACACTTTTCACAATAGCAGAAAGAGAGACGCAATCGAGGAAGAATGGGTAAATTACCTTTGACACACATAAAAGGAAATGCTACGTAAAATTAAGGGAAAATGACGAATCTGTGAAACACCACACAACATGGATGAACCTGAAAGACATGATGCTGAGTGAAATTAATCACAAAAGAGACAAACACTGTATGAGACCACGATTATATAAAGTCAAGAAAAGGTTTTCACATTAAAAGAAACATTCGTTGATGGTTACCAGGCGAAGAAGAGCACAGCATGGGTGGGAAAGGAAATCATGGGCTAGAGAGGGGACAAGTGTCAACCTGGATGAATGGGAAGATAATAAACAATAAGAGAGAGCTAGAGGAAATGATGGAGGCAAAGGAAGACACTGAGACATTTGCAAGACTTAAAGGAAACAGAGGTAAATACAGGTATATGAGGGAGTACCCCCCACCAAAAAAACCCCCGGAATTTCCCCCCCAAAGCTATGCATTTAATTTTTTTACAAAAAACTTTATCACCTTTAAAGTACTCCCCATCACATTTAATACATTGGTCAAAATCTGCAATTCCGTTCTTGGAAACAGTTGTCAAAGTTTGGATGGATTTGACAGCACCTCCCTTGTTTTTTTCTTCACCTCTTCTACTTTGTCAAATCTCTGTCCTTTCATGTCCCTCTTCATTTGTGGAAACAAAAAGAAGAGTGAGGTCAGGTGAGTAAGGTGCGTGGGGGCATGAGAGGCATGCTGGTTTTTGCCAAAAAATGGCGCACTGAGATGGCTGCGTGAGCAGATGCACTGTTGTGGCAAAACCAGTCCCCCATTGACCACACTGTTATGCTATCTTTTCAAAACCTCTAAATAGGAAGCTTGATTAACAGTCGGACCTGGTGGAATGAACTCCAAATGCACTACGAGTCAACATTTTTATCCATTCAGTAAGTTGACAAATGTCCAGAACAAGGTTTGTCATCAGTCAACATTTCACCTTTTTTGAAACGAGAAAACCACTCATACACTTGAGTTTTTCCCATAGCACTGTTTGTGTAAGCTGTGTTCAACATTACAACCGTTTCTGTGGCATTTTTCATTTTTCCTGGGCAGGAAACAAAATTTCATGCTGCACACTGTTCTCTTAAGTCAGCCATCACAAAAAACGAGGTTTGAGCAAAACTGCTTTTACAAAAAAATCTACTATAACAAGAGAGAAGCTTCCCAGGTGGTGCCACTGGGTGCACTAAATCAGAGTGAGTTGCTCAATGCTTGTCTAGCAGGACAAAAATGCATACTTCAATTTTTGGTGGGTACCCCCTCATATACACACTCCTGAAACAGTGATGGTCTGTGAGTAGATGCTTCAGCACACATGCAAGCTGAGCAGGTGCTGGCAGGAGAGTAGGGGTGTCCCCTTCTGTGTATGTGTATCTATATGTGTGTATGTGTGTGTATAGATATAAATATACAGAAGGTATTTGTTTATGTATATTTATCTTTGCTGAAAATATACCCATGAATATGTTAAAGCATGCAGGGAGTCAATTTTGAAAATTTCATAGACATAACCAAAAATATTGAGGGGAGAGGTCACTGTGCCTGGGGGCTCAGATCTATAGCCTCAGGGAACATCAGGGTAGCTGGCTAAATACGGTTCATCATACATGCGGTATAACACAATTATACCAGTTTTACCAGAAAGACAATATTCTACATGCTCATTTAGTGAGTAGTGACTGGGGTTTTAAGAGCTAAGAGCAGTTACCTAAGTTGCAACTATTGGTTTCTCCCTGCCTGGAGAAAAAACGGGTGATGGAAATCAAAGGACACATGAAAACAAGCCAGTGGACATCCGTCTCCACCACCATGATGAGAGAACAACTAGGCGGTTCTCCCTGGACCACCACCTGCTCTGAAAAGGATCCCACGCGCAGGTCCGGAATCGGAAGGAAAATGTGGAACAGAACCCAACATCATAAAAAAGGCCAGGTTTACGGGTTAAGTAGAAACTGGTGGTATCCTCAAAACTCACCCTTCAGGTTGGAACTGAACTCATCTTTGTAGGAGAATAATCAACTGACTTAAGATAGAATGGACAGCATTTACCCAAGGAGAAAGTTCAGAGTCAAGGAGGAGAAATGGGAACGGGCGTCAAAGGGAGGAGGTGGGGTAAGTGGTGATGAAGTGAGAGGAGCGCAATGGTTGGGTTGAAATAAAATACGTATAAATTACTGATGATGGGCTCTGTAAACCTTCACCTGAATCACAATAAAAAAACATTAGCCTATTAGCATCTCTTAGAATTTAAAAATGTATCATTTATCTCTAGATAGCTTTAGTAGCTCCTGTTGTTGTTAGGTGCCGTTGTGCTGGTTACAACCCATTGTGACCTTGTGCACAATACAACAAAATACTGCACGGTCCTGGTCTACCCTTACAATTGTGCCTGCCTGAGCCCATTGCTGCCGTCACAGTGTCCATCCATCTCGTAGGTGCACTTGAAAATGGCTGGGAATCAAACCTGGATCAACAGCATGGAAGGTGAGAATTTCACCAGTGAACTGCTAACACACACACACACACACACACACACACACACACACACACACACACACACA
>NW_022103908.1:4531918-4534328 GCF_000313985.2 Echinops telfairi | reverse complement strand
AATGATAGTAAAGGAAAAACAGAGGTTGGCATCTTGATACCAAGGAAAGAGACAAATAAAAAGACTTACTCAGTGACCTAAAGGAGCTGGCAGCTCTCCTTCTGAGCTCAGACTCGGAAGACCAAAGACTCCTGCTTCCAAGGAGTGCTCCTTACTCAGAATTCCGGAGAAGGCCGTGCTGTCTCGGAGAACACGGAGTTGGCCGGCCTGGAGAAGGCAGAGGCGGGCACGGAGCCCCTCTGCGGATACCAGCTCCAACCAAACAGCCCGGCTTTACTCAGGTTGACTTAGTTTAGTGAGGCTTCTTTGGTGGAAAACCCTGGGGGTTTAAAAAAGGTAAATTAAAATTTGACAACTGACTTCCACATCCCAGGATCCTAAAATGAGGTATGTCTGAACGCACAAATGGAGCCTATTGACTTCTCAAAACATGTTTTCCTTCCTGCATTCTAGCTTCTTTCTAGCCATTGGCCCAAGCAGGGGTCATTCTAGACTTAGAACAATCCTTGGACATTATATTCCTTGTTTTTCACACATTCAACCAGTCACCAAATCCTACTGATGGGCCAGGTCACATATTTCTTGGGTTTGTCTCATCCCCGACACTCCTAATTCAACTTTAGCCACTGATCCTTAATGAGACTCCACACAGCTCATCCTTCCCCCAAGAAAGTGTGCTGTCTTTGTGATCGTCCAAGTTCAAGAGCTGACCCAATCTCTCCCCCTCCAGAACCAATAACTACTTCCAGAGGTTAGGACTACAGGTGTCATTATCTTTCAAGCCTGGGGGTGGGGCACACGTTTAATGTTTGCCTGTTTACCAAAAGATGGAGGATCGTGCCCACACAGAGACACCCTGGAACAAAGGCCCAATGAGCACTTCTCTTGATCATCCATTGAAACTATCCAGTGCAAACTCTTTGGAGAGCAATTCTACTGACACATGTGGCGTCGTCATGAGTCAGCATCAACTCAATGGCAACTGGTTTAGGTGCTTTCAAAACTCTTCTCCTAAAGTTTCAATGAATTACATGTTGAAAGACATCTATTTTGCATGAAAAGCCAATAACTCTCATGCAGGCAGGGTGTAACTTTGATTTATAACATACATTTCAAACATGGCTCTTCACAATCTTTCATCTCCAAATGACACAGCCACCTCATCTCCTCTAGCTCGTTCCCTTAACCCATCACTCCCTACCCTCTGCCCAGAAGGCCAGTGTGGAGCTACATACAGTCCCTCCTTCCACACAACTCAGAAAGCACCTCCCTGGAACACCTCACCCACCCTCTGGCTCCCATCCCAGGCAATGATAATCACCTCTTTTCTGCTCCTCTGGGCTCCCATGGCACTTAGTGCATGCCTTTATAATAGTTTAAACAACACTTAACTACATATGTTTGTTATTTCTATTCCGCACTTGAGGAAATAGGATGGGCACCATGTCTGATCACTGCTGGCTACACAGTAGGAAGGAGAATTAAACTCCATACCAGCCTAAGGCTTATTCCCACAAGGCAGAGGTCAGACATGCCTCCACCCTCCAACTTCACTTGCCCTACTCTTAACACCAATGGTACCTCTCACAACATTCCACTTCTGTGGCTGGACACCACAATCCATTGCAACTCACAAGACAAAACAATTATGGATTTATTCACGAGGCTAACTGGTTACAAAATCAGGGTCAGAACCATTAAGGAAAAAGTTCTATCTGAAATGTCTCTTCTCAATCTTGCTTGAAAGCTTGACTCTCTCTCTCTATGGTCCTCATCCATGTACCACTTGGCCTCTGCCGCCAGGGCAAGCTTTAGAAAGCTCCTTTAGGTAAATGAAGTGGGGGGAGAAAGAGAGAGTGGAGCACATCCTGGCCCACCAAGCCTTGAGGACGATATCCCTGCTCAGAGCAGCGAATGCACAGAGAGGACCTTATAGCCACCCCCACTATGAGACATGATATCCCTCATTGACCCATAGCGCTTTGGGGGACAACACTGGAGACACAGTGCGGGAGTTGCACCCGATCTGACTCCAAGGGGAGCAGAGCAAGGAAGTCCCCAGGTAGTACCAAAAATAGACTTTGGGGCCAGGGCGTGGCAACCCATCAGACTCAACCAGAAAACACTCCTAAAGATCAACAAACGGTCCTTGAACAATTTACAGGCTTTTCCTTTTTTTGGTCATTGTTCTGTTATTGTTTTGCTTTCTTTTGTTGCTTTGGTTTGCTCTGTCTTGTTTTTTTGCACATATTATTATCTCTGCAGGCCTATCTAGATAAAATAGGCAAGATAAACAATCTGGAGGAGAAAACAACGGGACCAATGGTTCCGGGGGACATGGGAGAGGGGGAGGTGGGGGAAGGGAAGTGGTGTTAACAAACCCAGGGACAAGGGAACAACAAATGATCCA
>NW_022103908.1:4517858-4530847 GCF_000313985.2 Echinops telfairi | reverse complement strand
CCCGGCCGGGGGGCGTCCACGGCCTAACGAGGGGCCCGGGACCAGCCAGCCGGCAAGAAGCAGCCGCCCCGGGAGGCGCCTTCCCGAGGTCCGCAAAACGCCTCCTGTTTCTTGAGGCTTCCTCACCGCCGCCATCTTCTCCCAGGCCTCAGCCCAGTCGGAGCGGCTCGTCAGGCCCGACCCTCTGAAGTCACAGCAGATCACGGGCTCGCGCTCAGCAGCCTCGCGGCCACGCCGGACGGGAGTCCCAGCGCCAGGCCGCCGGCTCCCTCGGCAGCGATCCCCCACCGCGGGGCCGGCCGCAACATCGCCCTGCCCGCCCGCCGAAGGAGCGTCGCCACATCCGGGCCTACGGTCGGTAGCCCGCCATCTTCTCAGAGCCACGTGGTGACGCCAGGCCTGCACTTGCCAAGTCGTGGCACCCAACGAGGATCAGCCTTTCCTTCTCCACCCGGGCCGGCCAGCCAGCGTCATCCTTTATCAATTAACGTTTTTGTTCAAGGAAGTGGGGCCGACGCAGAGCTTTCGGATGTTCCTGATCCCAGAGCCCAAGATTGGCATCCCGGCCTGCGGGCCTCCTCACCCTCTCCTCCTGGCAGGATCTTTCCTCTCTCTGGGCACTATGGTGAGAGCTTCCCCTCGTCCCCCTCCAGCACCCCTGGCCGGAGCTCCTCTTCCTCTACCTCTTCCTTCCCCTTCCGCTACCCCTGGATTTTTGGGCCTGAGTGCCATCTCCACTAGCGTGCCTTGATGCCCGAGCTTGATGCTTTGAGTCCTGCCTCTCTCGGAGAGCCTGCAGGATGAGATAGGGAAATAGGGAATATCACCCCCTGCCACACACACACATGCACATACCTTCTGTGCTGTGCCGTGGATAAGTACCCTCAAAGACCCAAAGAAGGAATAGCCCTCTTCTTGGCTGAATGGTCTCCCTATACTGTACTTGATTACCTGTGATGTCTTTGAGTGTTTTGATAATCTCCAATCAACATTATAATCAAGCAGTTATGAAGTGTCTCCTATTGGTGACTTCACCACACAAGCCTTTACCTGCTATTAGTATTTGATTCTAGACCCCCTCCTCCCTTAATGGGATCTGTCATTGCCTTTGAACTGATATTTCTCTTTTGAATTATCAAGTGGATTCTTATGCAATAAATCTTTAATTAGTAAAAAAAAAAAAAAAGCAACAAAGCCCACATGAAAGAAGTACACCAGCCTGTGTGATCACAGGGTGTCGATGGGATCAGGTATCAGGCATCAAAGAACAAAAAATTATATCATTGTGAATGAGGGGGAGTGCGGAGTCGAGACCTAAAGCCCATCTGTAGGCGACTAGGGAGACAAGCACCAACGAAACATACAACTTTCCTCTAGTTCTTTAATGCTTCCTCCGTCCCACTATCAGGATCCGCGGAAATTCTACCTTACAAATCTGGCTAGACCAGAGCATGTACACTGGTACAGATAAGAACTGGAAACACAGGGAATCCAGGACAGATAAACCCCCCAGAACCAATAATGACAGTAGTGAGACCAGGAGGGTAAGGGGAAAGTGGGGTAGAAAGGGGGAACCAATCACAAGGAGCTACATATAACCCCCTCCCTGGGGGGCAGACAGCTGAAAAGTGGGTGAAGGGATACGTTGGACAGTGTAAGACATGACAAAATAATAATTTATAAATTGTCAAGGGTTCGTGAGGGAGGTGGGGCGGGGAGGGAGTGGGGAAAATGATGAGCTGATACCAAGGGCTCAAGTAGAAAGCAGATGTTTTGAGAATGATGATGGCAACAAATGTACAAATGTGCTTGACACAATGGATGGATGGATGGCTTGTGATGAGCTATATGACCCCCCAGTAAAGTGATTTAAAAAATAAAAATAAAAGGAAGCTCCTTTAGGGGGGATAGATGTCCAAAGGGCACCCCACTCTGCAAGCCAGTCTC
This sequence comes from Echinops telfairi, assembly GCF_000313985.2. Taxonomy (NCBI): domain Eukaryota; kingdom Metazoa; phylum Chordata; class Mammalia; order Afrosoricida; family Tenrecidae; genus Echinops; species Echinops telfairi. The sequence goes on along the minus strand of NW_022103908.1, from coordinate 4,528,900 downwards.
CTGGCCACAGGCACGCAGCTTTCGACACTCATGGTCCACAGCCGCTCGCCTGCTCTGTCTCCAGGTCTCAGTGCCACCTCTCCACGGGGATCTCTATGTGCTTCACACTTGCCTCCTATTTCTGGGTGGCTATGGGACTCTGTTCTTACTTCTGAAATGGCTTGTATACCAATGGAATGACAATCCTGATCTATCACCTCTATTAGAATTTTACACATCCTATTTTCATGGTCCCACCCAATTATTTGGTGGATGCTACAATGACTCTAGACCAGCGGTTCTCAATCTGTTGGTCCAGACCCCTTTGGGGGTCGAACAACCCTTTCACAGGGGTCACCTGATTTCATAACAGTAGCAAAATGACAGTTATGAAGTAGCAACGAAAGTAATTTTATGGTTGGCGGGTCACCACCACATGAGGACCTGTATTAAAGGGTCGTGGCATTAGGAAGGCTGAGAACCGCTGCTCTAAACAGAAGAGCCATATCAGGTAATTACACTTCATTGCACCAGTAGATGGAACTTCTAAGGGCAAGAGCCATGTCACCCATTGGTCTATACTGCCGAGCACCAGGGCTGGCTCATAGCAGCCCATCACCAAGTGTTGAATGAATGAAAGTACAATTCTTTTTTATCAGTAACATTGCCGCTTACATCATTAAGCCCTATGTAATAAGTCACCTCCCTGGGTGACGCAAATAGTTTTCCCTGGTGGGTTGGAACTCACCGGCTGCCAGTGTGGAAGAAAAAACCGGGAATCTGTAAATAAAGAAGGAAGACAAGAAAAAACTCTGTGGACCGTCTACTCTGTAACCTGCCCGTTCACCGTGAGGCAACCATTTTCTGTTTCCTTGGTTCTAGGGGACAAGTCAAACTTCTGGCCTAAAGCCCACTGCTTTGGAAAAAAATCCTCTGAGAGAAATTTAAAATAATGTCTTTCTTGTGTTCCTTGGCAATTCCTTGCCACTGTATTGCTACACTCATTTTTATATTATATTTAATAAATTTTACTTGTGTGTGATATTCCCGATGTTGCTCAGTGATTTGTTTTCTTCCTTTCTTTTTTTTTTTTTTGTGATTTCTGTTTTCTATTGGATCGCCTTTCTTAGACATGAGCTTAAACTTCCAGTTGTGTGGCCAGGGAATTGTCTCCCAAAGTACTTGATACCTAAATGAGCACTTCCAGAGCTGCACCCTTTTATTTTGTGGTCTTTAGTTGGTCTTCCATGAAGTCCTAGATCTGTGCTAAATAGGAGTAATAGGAATTTAACACTTAATTGCACTCGTGTGTAATCTGCATACAAACCAAGATGCATAAACATTAAATGCTATATGTAAAATGATAGCTGTTTCTTTTCAATGGTCATTTAGAATTGAAAAGTTTTATAGGTGTTTGTCGTGTAGTAAGTTGAGTTTCCAGGCCCAAGTGGCTAAGGGGTAGAGTCTCTAAGTTGGTAGAAAAATCCTCAATGGGCTCTGTTCTGGATTGCTGTTTGGGGAATCCAGATTTTTCCTGGTCCAAGATGCCTGTGAAGCAGTGGGGGTGGAATCCCAACCACCACCTCCCCAACTTTGAAACTGTGAGCCACTAGTCTGTCAGCTGACTCAGGGTCACTTTGCACACATCCCCACAGGGTGCAGCCCACTCCTGCACCATTCATTTCAGAAGGGACCTTTGTGATCCAAAGAGTTGTCATCGGCTAATGTCAAGATTACAAGGGGGACTTCAGAAATGTGTGTGGAAAAATGGAATCCAAAGATTGTGGAATTTTCCCATGAATTTGTTGAAGCCCCCCCTTGTACATCATCAAAGAACCCCCTGGTACTGTCACGGGTTCCACATTAGGCTGTTAACTCTAAAGTTAGCAATTCTTCTCCACCAGTGGCTCTGGGGGAGAGATGAGGCTTTCTGCTCCTATACAGATGTATAGCCTCAAAAGTCCAGTGAGGAGTTCTGCCCTGGCCCAGAGGGTCACTCTGAGTCAGAATAGACTTGAAGGCAGTGAGCTTGGGTTTTCTGGTTCTGTCCATCACCAGCGCTGTCTTCCTAGTTCATCTTGGTCTGGAAGCTCTGCTTAAACCTGTTCAGAATCAGCAACACGGCAGAGGGGCGTGGCTGTCCCCCAGCCTCGCTGAGAGTCCATGTGGCCATTTAGAGAGACTCGGTCTACGTACGCCACCAAGGCTCCTGAATAACCTATATAAATTCCTTACATGTACAAGTCCCTCCTAGACTCGCAAAGAATGATCACAACCATCACACAGTAACTTAAAATCCCCAAACGCAACTCCAGAAAACTCACTGCCGTTGAGTCAATTCTGAGTCCCAGCAACCCCACAGCAGAGAATAGAACTGTCCCTTTTGGGTTTCCGAGGCTGTAACTCTTTGAGGGAGCAGTAAGCCTCCGCGTTCTCTCTCAAAGTAGCTGGTGGTTTTGAACTGATCTTCCCATTGGTGGCACAACATGTAACCCATCTCGCCACCAGGGCTCCTTGAACATAACACTGTATTTTGAAAGAAGTGCAAGTGCAGTAAATTTACAGTCTTATGCCATAAATTTGTATTCAGTTACAATAGCAGCCAACAGGTGCCACCCCTTTGAAATAACATGTAAACATCACTCATCACTCTTTTCAACACAGCCAACACTTCAAGAGTGCTTTGTGCTAACCTGTAAGTGTAATTAGCCAATAAGCCCTCAGGGAAGACAAAACCCACAGGTCTGTCTTTACAAACACTTGATCCAAGTTCTGTTACGAATAATGCAATTCTTCCCCCACCAGAAAACAGAGAACAAATGACAATCAATGCTCTAGGAAGAGAAAATAAACCCCATGCAATGTAAACTTTTTAAAACATATCTTCTCATATGAAACATGCACTGGCACATTCTTGATTTCTAATGACTGCTCACATCGTTAATCACCGGTGGTTCCACTTTAGGAACAAGTGGTGCATTTTTCTGTGTAGTTGTTTGGAAACTGGAATTCCTTTTCTCATAGAAACAGTGTTATCGGGGCTGACAGATTTTGCTGGCCAGCCCACAAAATCCTTCTTAACTCATGATGACAAAAAAATACTAAAAGTAAAACTGAACCCACTGCCATAAAGTCGACTGTGACTCAAAGAGACCCTATAGGACAGAGTAGAATTGTCCCTGTGGGTCCAAGGCTGTAACTCTTTATGGGAGCAGCCAGCCTCATCTTTTTCCCAACAAGCAGCTGGTGGTTTCAAACTGCTGATCTTGAGGTTAGCAGCCCAGCCCATAATCACTATACCACAACACAGGTTTCCTTAAAAAATGCTAAAAACAAAAAAACAAACAAACAAAAAATGCTAAAAACTTGAGTAGCGATACCATGAGGGTAGGGGGAAAGTGGAGAAGGGGAAGAAACAGGAAACTGTCTACAATGATAGACATATAACCCACCCCTCAGGGGGATGAACAACAGGAACATGGGCGACAGTGGGTGGTGTAAGATATGACAATAATAATTTATAAATTTATAATACTTTTAAATTCATCAGGGTTCCATGAGGGTGAGGAAAGGAGGGAAAAAAGAGGAGTTAATACCAAGGGCTCAAGCAGAAAGAAAATGTTTTGAAAATGATGATGGCAACATATGTACAAATGAGTTTGATACAATTGATGTATGGATTGTTTTAAGAGCTGTAAGATCCCCAATCAAATGATTTATTAATATTAAAAAAATGCTAAAAACTAAAGCAAACACGTAAACCTACCTTTGACACTGCCATCCTTTCTGCTGCCACCCAACACACACACACACACACACACACACACACACACACACACACACACACACACACACACACAAAGGTGTCTTGAACTCTCACAGCTCTTCTAGTGCCCAAAATTTAAAATGGCCTATATATTCTCCCTCCTTCTCTTAGCCAGTTCTCTCATATGTACTTCTAAGCAAAGAAAAACCAGGAGGATTAATGGTTACCATTAGGTGTGGATAAATATCATGAGCAGGGTAGCTGATGAAATCTGTGACCCCTTTTCAGGGTCATCATTATTTTCTGAAATATGGTACTACCAAGTACAAACCAAACCAAACTCACTGCCGTCAAGTCGATTCCGACTCCTCCCAGCCCTACAGGACAGGCTAGAACTGCCCTGTGGGTGCTGAGATTGGAAACCCAGAGAGAGTGACAGTCTCAGAAACCCACAGGGGCAGTTCCACCCTGTCGTATAGGGTCACTATAGGCTTGCTGTGAGTCGGAATCAACTTGATGGCAGTGAGTTTGGTTTTGTTTCTTTATTGATCAGAAGCTACTGACTTTGACTCGATTACTGCGGTGGCTATGTCATTCGGACGGACTGCTTGCTGAAGGAGGACATTCCGGCTGGTAAAGCAGAGGACCAGGGATGTCAAGGGAAACTGACACTGGCTACAACAGGCTCCAATAGACCAACAAGCGTGGAGCTGCCACAGGAACGGGCAAGATTTCATTCTATTTTCCAGGGGTCATCAAGAGTTGAAGTTACCTCTATGGCAACTAACAGCACCTCACAAATCCCCACTGTCACCAACACAGCTGGGTGGGCCCCAGAGTCCATGTGCACCTTTGTCCCATGGTAGAAAGCCAGGAACTGGAGTTCCAGGATGAATGGTAATTCCTAGTAACCCCAGTTTGTAAACAAGGGGTGCTTTACACAACTGCAGCAGTAAAGCCATGATATGGCTGAAGAAATATGTTTCCTATTACTAATGCCTCAAAATTACATTTAGAAGAGAGAAGGAAATGATTCGAAATTAAATCTTGTATTTCCCCAAAGGAAATTCATATGTTTATAAATAATCCCCAACAGTAGCACCAATTTATCAGAGTACCAAACAATATGAGAAAAGGGGTTCTGATATTCAATATTTCCACTGCAAAAAAATGAGATCAAAGCTGTCATCAGAGGAAAAATCAGAACGATACAGGTCTCCCTTTACATTTATTTAAGGGCTAATGCTTTTACTTCAAATTACATGTGCATGCTGGTTTAGGAACTTATTGTTGCTAGGTCCTGGAGTTGTTCCTATAAATTCAACAGTGCTTGTGAATTCTGAAGTGCTACAGCCCAGAACCCACACATTCATAATGTTTTTCTTTTTTTGTTGTTGATAATCTGTTTTTCAATACTGTGATACCAGTCTTATATTCTTGGAAAATTAGTTTTGAGTGGATTAGAACTTCCCAATTAAAACTGCATAATCTAAGAACTAAATTATAGAGGCATGATTTTTACCCACAAATTATATTTTTCATATCACGTGAACTCTATTAATATGGAAATCTTTAACAGAACATGGTATTGTTTAAAGACGTGATTTATTATTGTCTGGGATTAGAGCAAGCAAGGCACAGGAGGGGGACTCAGATGACAGGGCCGCTAACAAGATGCTTTATCGTTTCAAACCAGATGAAAAGCAGAAGCTCATCCCAGTAGCAGTCAACGTTTGTCTTGGTGAGCACTGTTTGAAACCAATACACCAAAAACTGTTATCTGTTTTTCCTGCGGCTGGGGGGTGGGGCAGATGGGTGCTCAGCCTGTCAAGTTGGCAATTTTCTGTGGAATCAAATTAGTTTCCCTGTGATCGTCCTATCACACCCAAATCTTGGTTTTTTGTTTTTGCTTTGTTTTGCTAAATGGCTTCGATTGTGTATTGAGTGATTCTGACATGGAAAATTGCTAATGCAATAAGTGTCTTAGAAGCTTTCCTATCTGTAACACCCAGCCCCAGGCACAACATTCAGATGGAGGCTCAGCTAGGCTTGAGGGGGGGTGGGTGGGGAGAAATAGGGCTCTCTCTCCACAGCCACTTACCAAGTCCTCAGCTCCAAGTTCAGCACTGACTTCTTGAAAGACTGACCTGACCTCTAAGCTCGATTATGTGGAGGTACATTCTCTCCAGTTTTTATTTCAGAAGGGCCCACGGATTCTGTGAAAAGATTTGTCCCTTAATATTTATTGATTGGAGTGCTATTCAGAGCCCTGCGGTCAGTATTAAAACAATGGAGAAGACTGAAAAACAATGATGAAACTACGGAGCCCCTCCTGGCCTGGACAGACCCAGGGAATGTTACCCTGAGTGGAAAGAGCCAAGCACCAAAGGACAAATAGTTTACCAGACCACTGTTATCATGAGAGGGGAAACACGAGATTAAGACTTGCATACCAAAGGGAATAGACTCTGGAGCCTGCCGAGGCAGGGAGGACAGGGAGGGAAGAAAGATTGGTGATGGGCCTTAACTTGGGTGAACTGGAAGACAGCAGTCCACAAGAGGAGGAAGAGAAATCAAGGATCGGGTGAATGAATGGGGGGTTTGATGAGTAGTTTAAACAGTGGAATACAAAATTGATGATCTGAAATGGAAGGCCCCACCTCAGTTACCATTTGAAAATTAGAGCATGCAATAAAACAGAGGATGGAAAAAGAGAAGTTAAGCACAGTCCTCTTTCTTCACGGATCTTACAGTCTACGTCTAGGGGACAAAATAAGGTTGAGAGATGAGCCAGAGTCCATGAGAAGACAGGAGAAGAATGGAGAATGCAAAGGCCAATGGCGCTCAGAGGAGGCCCTAGGCCCTAGGGCCTGGTTCATCATAGAAAGTTCTGGGTAAGCAGCACTCAACCAAGGCGATCAAAAAGGAGGGAGATGCCAACAAGATCTGCCTTCACTCACTCGCTCGCTCGCTCGCTCACTCACTCACTCACTCACTTGCTCACTGCCATGGAGTTGACTCCGACACACAGTGACCCTGTAGGACAGGGCAGAACTGCCCCTGTGGGTTTCCAAGACTATAACCCTTTACAGAAGTAAAGAGGCCTCATCTCTCTCCAGTGGCCAGTGGTCTGATGTGTACCCCACTACACTACCAGGACTCTGAGCAGAGGGGAAGGAGGCCAGGGCATGCTTGGGAAACTACAGGAGGAGAAGCCTGGAAACGTGTTCTGGTGTCAGCCTGAGGCAAAGATGGATACACAATGGAGCCTGGGGCCAAGGAGTCTGTCCCTGATGATTTTAGGGCCAGACGTGTCAGGATGCGGAACATGGAGCAAGATTAACATCCCTGCTTTCACGGGCATGATGGCTAGCAAAATGTGTTCCAATCCTAACATTGGTAGGCACAGGTTTCTAAAGAGACTTAATTTATAAGAATGTTTAAGAGTTAGTTCATCACCCAGGGATTGCTCTTGCCTTTTTTCATGATGCCCCAGCTCCGTCCCGGACTTTCAGTAGATCAGTGGTTCTCAACCTGTGGGTCGTGACCCTTTTGGGGGGAGTCGAAAGACCCTTTCAGAGACACCGCTCTTTTATTCATCTCCAGGCGGGTCTGCCCACATGCAGATATGCCCACATATGAGTACCCGGTGTGAAGACTGTTACCCATGCTACACCATGCTTCAAGACAAAATTTCATTGATTTGTAATTAGAAATAAATATTTCACAATATATAATTACATCTTGTTTTTGTGATTAATCCCTAGGCTTTAATTATGTTCAATTTGTAATAATGAAATTACATCCTGCCTATCAGATATTTACATGACGATTCATAACAGTAGCAAAATTGCAGTTATGAAGTAACAACGAAAAGAATTTTATGGTTGGGGGTCACCACATGAGGAACTGTATTCAAGAGTCTAGACCTTAGGAAGGTTGAGGACCACTGCTCTAGATGAAAACATCAATCGCAAAAGCACTCAGAACCACGATGTGCACCGCAAATCTGCTGTTGGCCTTCTGTGTTTGCTTTAGTATAACTTTCCAACTCACAAGCAAGAGTAATCAAGGGAAAAATTAGACCAATAACTAGAATTACAACCACTCAGGAGATTTTACATTTTCATTCTCCAGGCCCACCTCCCTTCGTGCTTCACAACGACTGTGTTCTCTTGATTTTGTTTCTTTACTAATTCAAGGGTTGTGGTACTCCTGTGTGGAACAAAGCTAGCAACACCACTTCCCAACAGCACGGACCTCACTTCCTGTCTCTGTGCCACAGTTTGCTCATTCCCCGACTTCACACTGCACCCTGGACAACCAAACCCAAACCCACTACCTGAGGGTCAAGTCCAGCTGGCAACCAAGAGCAGAGTATAACTGCCCCCCAGGGCACCCCAGGCTGTAATCTTCAGGGCAACCCTGACTGCCTCCTCTTTCTCCCTGGGAGCTGCTGGTGGGTTTGAAGCACCGATCTTTTGGTTAGAAAGCAGCCAGGTGCTTTAACCACTGCACCATCAGGACTCCTTTAAGGGACCGTCAAATCCAAAGTCAAAGCCATTGCCCTCCAGTGGATTCCAACTCCTGGCAACTCTATATGGAGTTTCTGAGACTATAACTCTACAGAATCAGAGAGTCTCAACTTTCTCCCTGGGAGCAGCTGGTGGGTTTGAATTTACAACGTCAAGGATGGCAGCCCAGTGCCTAACCCACAGCACCACCAGGGCCCCTTTCAACAGACCACAGCAGTGTCAACAGAACTTTCAAAGGCACTGGAAAACAAAAAATCCGTGTGGCTCACTTTGTTGCGAAGTTACTCTATTGGGTTGGTCTGGAGCCAAGCCTACCCTGGTGCCACAGTGGGCTACGTGCTATCCACAGAGTCCGTGGTTCAAACCCACCAGCAAAAGGAGGCTGTCTCATGAAACTCTAAAGAGCAGCTTTACTGAGTCTTAAAAGGTCTCTATAGAAGCCCTGGAGGCATAGTGGTTACATAAGGGGCTGTGATCCTCAAGGTCAGCAGTTTGAAACCACCAGCCACTCTGATGGAGAAAGAGCTTTCTACTCCCTTCAAGAGTTGCAGTTTGGAAAACCCACAGGGGTAGTTCTACTCTGTCCTGTCGGCCTCAGCTTGATGGCTGTGGGTGGTATGCATGCCCGGCTGCCTCCCTGTTTCAAATTCCTCTCTCAATGTTCACAGTGATAGACAAGAAGTATACACCAAACTGTATAAATGTGTTAGAATATAATGTGGTATTTTAAAAGCAAACTTCTTTAGTTGCCAGGAATTTTACCTTCCCTTACATCGGCTTACATCATGAGATGAGTATTATTTCCAAAATATTAATGGAGAAACAAACAAAATGGAGAAAAGGTCTGTTTCAGTATAAAAGGAATGTCAGGTATGAGCTAGGTATTTTCCTTACTGACATAGTGACCATTTACTGAACACCATCTCTTCAGTTTGACAGTGCATATTACAATCTCATTAATCAGTATCCAATTCATAACATTGAAACCACTAATCTTTGTGAAATACTGTATTGGTAGATTCTTTTCCCTCTCCACAGCTGACCATATGATTAGAAAAGTGACACAAATGTACCATTTGGTTATTACTTGAGAAACATCCTTAAAAATGGTTCTTTATAAACCACCACCATTTGTGTTCCACATTCCATGTCTTGAGAAAATTTTCAGGGATGCAGGGATTTGGTACCTGTGCCTGTTTTCTGATGACTCATTAACTAAGACTATATGTCTTGTAAAAGAAAAAGAAAAGCTTTTAAAAGGAAACAAGTCCCACTGATGGTGCTTTTGAGATGAATGACAAAGATGTGAGAATTGTACAGTACTTAGGGCCTAAAGTTAAAATGTACATCCACCTAAGGTTTTCTGTTAATGCTGTATGAGTCTACTCTGATCAAGACTGTTAGCATTCTCCAAAACACAGCCTGAAACCACAGAGTTCAAGCAAGCATTAAACCCCCTGAACAAGACTGCCAGTCAAGCAGAAAAACAGGAATTGGCTGTGTCCGGACAGACAGTTCCTAAGGACAGCTAGTGAAGTTAATCTACTGATACATTTCCCGAAACGTCTGTCATCTTATTTTTTAAGTGCCCTTTATGCATAAACGATCACATCATCTCCTCTGCAGTGTCCTTCTTGGGTTACTACAAGCTTTGAACTTGATCCCAAATCTTGTGCATGGAAGTTTCCGACAGAGGGAAAGTTCATTTCCCCAAACTCGGGTCTCTTGGGGGTTCTATTCCTACTTCCTTTTAAAAATAGCCACTCGTCTATAAAACGTAAACACCCCATGGCATCCCCTGCACTGACAGGAATCCTGAGGCCAATGTATTCACAATGCACCTACCAACCAACCCTTGCTGGGGAGGTGGTATCAGTCAGTATAAACCATCTTCTCAGTATAAAACCATCCTCCATGATTCCTGGTGTGGTGCCACTTCCAAGAAGACCATCTGAATCTGGCTCTCCACTGAAATGATCCTAAACCAACCCAAACTGAGTGCCAGGGAGTCGATGGCCACTCTTAGCGACTTACAGGAAGGACAATGTAGGACTTGCTCCTGTGAGTGTCCCTGACGAACGCTGCACTTTGAGGAGAAAGCCCCGTCTTTCTCCCTCGGAGCAGCTGGTGGTTTCGAACTGCTGACCTGGTGGGTTAGCTGCCCTCTACATGAGCACGATGCTTAGAGCCTGGGAAAAGCAGCCCTGGTGGCCTCTGAGTTTGCCACTAACTGTGAGCCCCTGGGCAAGGAGCTCAGGAGCAGCCCCATCCCCAGAGCAGATTTGCTTCGCTGGTAGGCAGGTTCTTTCCAGAAGCAGAGGGGGCTAGTCTCAGGCTAGCCGCGCACATTTCCACTCTGCAAAGGGGAGGAGAAGGCAGGAGTGCAACCGAAGACTGGTCAGCGAGTGACTAGCCATAAAAAAATTAAAAAATAAAAAACCAACCCACGTTTCTCCCGCGCTGCTCGGGATAACAAAGCTGGCGTCAGGCAGTCTCCAGTATCCGTTCCCCACCTCGCCCCCCTCTCCCGCGCCTCCTCCCCTCGGCGGAGCGCTGGCACCGACTGGCAGGCGGAGGGAAAAGACAAACACCAGCTTCGGACACGATCCAAGCGCTCGCGAGCCTAGCGACAGACAGTTGAGCCGCATTCCTAACTTTGTGCTCACTTCGCGTGACTCAAAAGCTAGCAGAGCAAAGAGCCTGCTGCTTGTCCAATAATACAAGGCCCGGAGGGACCCTGTCCCCCCCTTTTTTTAATCACC
>NW_022103908.1:4514215-4516986 GCF_000313985.2 Echinops telfairi | reverse complement strand
CCTCTCTGCTCCCTCCTGCCGGGGTCCTTCGGGTCTCCCTGCTTCCGCTCCATCCCTCAGCCTTCCTCTCCTCCTTAGGGGTCCGAGGGCGAAGGAAGGGAGTTCCATTTCCAGAACCGGGGAGACCCCCCCCAAACAGCTAGGGAGATGCCCCTGGGACTGCCATTTGCCCCTGCCTTGGATGCTTTACAGCCGTCTTCAGTGCCAGAGCTACTCTTCCCAAGGGGAGGGGGTAGAGCCCACCAGCGGCTCTGCGGTAGCAAGAGGGGGCTGGCTGCACCCGCAAAAAGGGGGCACCAGGCGGGGACCCAGAGGGGCAGATCCGCTCGATCACGGGCAGTCGCGGTGAGTCGATGGCAGTGAGTTTGCGGTAAGCAGAAGAAACTCTCAGCACGCACAGCGGCGAGTGGTGGTTGAAAGGAGTCATATAATTCAGTGGATTGATCATGAATTCTTTACGCTCAGAAGCTGTCTTGTCACATGTCATTTCCCCCCCTCCTTCTAATAGACAACCTTCTGGGCTCAAAGGCTGACGACTATTACGCAGCCTGCTTTTTAGGGTCTGTGATGGTCTCACCCACTCACTGCCGTCGCGTTGATTCAGACTCACAGCGACCCTATAGGGTAGGGTGGTCCTGTCCCTGTGGAAAGCCTCCACTTTCTCCTGAGGAGCGGCCGGTGGTTTCTAACCGCTGATCTCAGAGTTAGCAGCAAAGAGTAAGCCCTAGAGCTCTGTGATGGACTAGAACCATTAAGAATATACTTGAGAAATACCGGGATTTGCCATCACCTCTGATCCTCCACTAGCATTCCACGGCAAGGTGTTTGTTGCCAACTTCCAGCCATGCTGGGTTCAGCTGGCTTCTGGGTACATAAACCATGTTACCACCAATGTAAACTGGAAGCCTTCTTTTGAACTATTTCTGGTTCTCCAAGCACTGGAACTGCTGCTGCACTTTCTTCCCCTGGCAGTTGCCAGCTTGACATTTTCATACTGTTGGATGATTTGAATTGTGGCGCTGGCCAAGAATAGGAAATACATGGTGAATTACCAGAAAGGTAAGTACATCCCTGTGGGAAGGACAGTCAGAGGGCTCCTTAGAAGCAGGCCAAGACGGCAAGCCTGCCTCCCGTTCTCTGGAAGGACAATCCCTGAGGAATGACATCCTGCTTGGTGGAGGCTCTGAGAAGAGGAAGCCCCCCCCCCCCAGTGAGATCCATTGACACTGTGGTTGCCACCACAGCTCAAGTAGATTTACTCTTGGGTGGAGAGTGCAGGGTTGACAACATTTCCTCTGTTTACACACAAGGCTGACTGTGAGCTGCAGTCGCAGTTAACGACCTATGTGGGGGGCTGACAACTACTTAGTTCAAAACAGTGCTGTCCTAGTGGCAGAGCGGTTACATGTTGGACTGCTGGGTCAGTAGTTTGAAACCATCAGCCCCTGTGAGAGGAAAGATAAGGTTTTTCACTTCCATAAAAAAGTTACAGCGTAAAAAAAAAAAGTTACAGTGTCAATGGATGGATGGATTGTGATAGGAGTTATATGAGCTCCCAATAGAATGATTTTAAAAAGAAAAAAAAAGTTACAGCGTCAGAAACCCAGAGGGCACTTTTACCCACTCCTATAGGGTCACTATAAGTCAGAATTGATTTGATGGCCATGAGTTTGGTTTGGGGTTTTACTTGTTGAAAACAGCATGTGCAGTAGAACCTGAAATATCAGGCTTTCAACTCAAATCACCTGGACCAGGTGTTAAATTGGAGATTGCTCTAGCTGTGAAAAAACAGGAAATTTTTGCACTGAACAAAACTGCTGATGGAATCTCTGAGGATTGTATTTGCTTTGCACTTTACTGCAACTAAACTATTATGTTAGGTCCTTAAAACTGATATTAGCAGAACACTTGTAGCCCAGGATTTTTTTTTTTAAATGCTCTGTAGAAAAGAAATGACCCAGTTGCCATCTCAGATTTTTTCTGTCATGCGAAGGACAATGCGGCAGACACAATGCAGAACCGTAAGTTATCATTTCTGCAAGGCTGGCTCGGGCTTCTGGCATGGCATCTGTTCAAAGTCCCAGAACTCCCTTGCCTCTTGGCAGGACTTTGATTTGCAGACTCATTGTGTGTGGTCCTCTGCTTTCTTTTTTTGTGCAATCACAGTGACAGGCCAGGAGAATTTCCCCATGAATACCTTTTCCCACCTAAAAGTTCGCCTGTTACCTTGCAAATCTTGCTATGTGCAAGGCGGCTTCCCCAAAACATTTGTGGGGATGTCCCAGTATCTTTTCATTTGATGTTTTCCATCAGCTTTTGGAATCCCCCTTATACTTCCCAACTCCAGTCCAAGAAATCAGTTATAGTGAAGAACCCCAGGATCTGGTCAATTCAAAGGAGGGAATACCCAGTGTGTGAAGGATGCTCCAGGTGGACCCTCAGAACCCGAGGGTCCTGACTGTACAAGTCCAGACTTTTGCTTTACCTTTTTCCGCTTGATTTCTTGATTGGAGAAGAAAAAATTTCTGCTTGCTAAAACTTCTACCTCCATAAGCAGACTAACAGACCATATAATGGGAATTGTGTAAGATGTGCAACTCACGCATTGGCTTTGATTTGATGGCTCCTTAACATCATGGCTAAACTATGGTCTCTCCTTCCCTACAAATTCTAAAGACTCAGCAGAGGGGAGCTCCTTGGCCCTGTAAAACAGCAGGAGAAAGGCAATTTTGAGATGTAGTCAGTTCATACGACCCTCCTAGCCATACTTC
>NW_022103908.1:4510189-4513116 GCF_000313985.2 Echinops telfairi | reverse complement strand
TGGGAGGTAAAGAAGAATGGACCATGTAGTTATGCTTGACCCCTGACCCCAGCTTGAATTGCTGGCATTTCTCTGTTGATGTACTAATACAGCATCAATTAAATTTAATGCATTTAAATTGTCTTCAGCCAGTTTTACTTGTGTTTTACAGTAATGATATTGCTGAATAAATTCCATGTTCTGTTGGATCACCTTTGTTTGGAATGGGCACAAATATGGATCTGTCTTCCTTTTTTTTTTTGCATAGACAAGGAAGTGTTTCTAGCATTGCATCCCTTTACTGAAATCTCTCAATTGGTATTCTCTCAGTTCCTGAAGCCTTGTTTTCATCCATGCTTTCAGAGTAGTTAAAACGTCTTCCTTCAATACCATTGGCAATTGGTCAGATGCTACCTCATGAAATGGTTGAAAGAACCCGTTGGAAGCTACACCACTGGTGTTTCAAATACCATGAGCATCACCCCTTGTCTTAGTTACCTAGTACTGTGACACCAGAAATACCGTACGTGGTTGGCTTTAACCAATAGAAGTTTGTTCTCTCACCGTGTAGGAGGCTAGATGTCCAAATTGAGGATGCAAGCTCTCTGTGACTTGACATCAGTCTTCCTCTGTGCTCGTAATTTGTGTCTAACGTGTGCACTCCACGCCCCCTCTTTCTTGGTTGTAGTCTGATTCTGTTCTGTGCCCACTCCTCTTTCCTTTTATCTCTCGTAAGATACAAGGTGTGCCGGTCACATCCTGGGAAAACCCCCTGGCATGGGAGCAGGGCAGTGACCTGATAAGGGTGTACTCTAGTGATGAAATGGGTTACACGTGGGCTGCTAATGAAAGGTCAGTACATCGAACCCACCAGCTGGTCCACAGGAGAAAGCTGAGGCTCTCTGCTCTTGTAAAATTTACAGTCTCTCAGACCCAAAGGGGGGACTTCGACTCTGTTGCATTGGGTCACTATGAGTTGGAATCGATTTGATGACAATGGGTTTTGGTTGATCCCACCCTAATCCCCTTACAGTTGACTGGCTGGTGACATTAGATCTAATTATTGGAAGTGGTTGTATCCTCACATAACTATCAAACCACTGAGAATCTTGGCTTCGTCAGGTTGATACATATTTTGGGGGGACACAATTCAATCCCTGAGAACCTTTGGTGACAGGTTTGAGCAGAGCTTCTAGACTAAGACCGACTAGGAAGAAGGATCTGGCAATCTACTACTTAAAAATGGCTAGTGAAACTTTATGAATGGTAGTTCATTCATTACTATATGGAGATAGATAATTACAAACATCACAGGACATGTTATTGCCCAGATGTGTTATGAAGTTAGACGAACTCATCCTACGTATTCTGTAAGAACAAGTCATCAGGTTGGAAGGAGATAGTGACATTGTCTGATTATAATGAGGTTACACTTTCAGTTTCTTCATGCAACAAGCTTTTATGTTTTCACTACTTTTTTTTGCTGACTAGTTGTATGATGATCTTTGGAAAATTATTTACCTCTCTAATTTTGCATCTGAATTTGTGAAATGGGAGTAATTATACCTGTGTCGTAGTTGTTTGGTGAGATTTAATTAAATAATACATATAAAATGCTGATCCTGTTTCTTTACCCATAGTAAATGATAAGAACTGATATCTTCACTTTTGCTATTGCTACTGCTTTGTGTGTGCAGATTCTGTAACATCAGGTTATCTGTGATAGTTATACAATTTCATGTCAACTTGACAAATAAACATAGGGGTGGAGTCTAGCCTTTCAATCAGGTCACTTCATGCCTCCTTGTGGGCATGGCCTTCTCATGAGGATTCTGGAAACTTCCCCTTTCTCCTGGGAGGTAGGACACACTCTCTTTCTGCCTTTGACTGTTGACAAGCCATGCAGAGCCTTGCTAAGCCCTGCAAGAGTCTTTCTTTATCTCTCTCTCTGCTTCACCTTCCTGTTAGGGAGCCACACTCGGAGAGCTGGGGGAGCCATGTGGAGACCTGCGCCAGCGCTGAGATGCTTCCACAGCCATTGGATCCACAAGACTTTTCACCCCCCGGCCTGTGATGTTCCTGCATTTGGCATCATTGCGAGTGGCTATGTGAGTCTGAAGAGGAATGTATGGACTAGTCTTGACATATAGGCTAACATTGGACTTATGGAGTTGATCTGGACTGGGCTGTTTTTCAATATACAATTGCTCTTTGATACAAAGCTCTCTCTTACACACATATGGGTGTCCTTGGATCTGTTTCTCTAGTCAACCTGGTCTAACATTCTATCTGTTCTCTCAACTGTTGCCTCAGATTCTGTACTATGCACTTAACTTAGGTGAGTGTGTACTTAGAAAATTTAGTTGGCATGAAGTATAGGAGAACTTTTTTTAGGTATATTCATGGAGGAATTACATAACAATTATTGATAGTTTCCTTCAAAATTCCTACTGTGATAGTTAGGTTTTGTAGGCCAGGATGCTCAGTGGTTTGGCAGTTAATCCCCCAGAATGAGGTAGGATCGCATGAAGTCAACGCATGGTGAGATCCACTATGAACAGCCAATCAATTGAAAGTAAGTTTCCTAAGGGGCATGATCTACGTCCAATAGAAGGGAACACTTTGGGAAGCTTACTTGGTTTTTGCTGGGCTTAAGTCCTGCCTCTGACCTCCAGTTGTTTGCACTTGAGCCACGAGGCTACTGTATTGCCTGCCAATCCTCCCATGATTAGCAGTCTGCATCTTACCTGCTGACCATGGATACATTCACCTCGGGAGCAAGAAACTTGTCTGACCTGCTAGTCTTGGGTTCATCCTCAAGAAAAGCCCCCAACCTGACATCTGACCTACATATGGACTTGTATTTGGAACCTGCCTGCCTCTTCAACTGTGTGAGCTATTTCCTTGATATATACCTTATAGATATCAATAGAAGCCCGGGTGGCATA
>NW_022103908.1:4491775-4505612 GCF_000313985.2 Echinops telfairi | reverse complement strand
GACGTCACCCTTCACCCACTTTGTTTGTTTTTTTAAAGGGAATGATAACGCTAGGGCGGCAGGCACATTTGTAATAATCCATCATTTGAGATCAAAAGGACAAAGTTAAGATTAGGAAAGGAAGAGGATTCGGAACACAGGGTGGAAGTTGGGGATGTGATGTTACAAGTGATGAATTAAAAAAAACAACCCACTGGAATTGTAATCAATGAGATGAAACAAAATGTGTATGAGTTTTTGAATGGAAAACTGTTCTCTGTAAGCCTGCACAATTCTCAATGAAAAGTTGGAGTTAAAATGACACACACACACCACACACACACAAAGGTATAGACCTAAGTGTAAGACATGTCAAGAAACAATAGCTACATTTTGAAAATGTTGGTTAATAAAGATTTCTGATAGTTTAGCAACTTTTTTACTTACTGTGTAACAATACCTTGTGACAAATCCTGTGTTTCCTAGAGTTTTCTGTTGTATATGTCTTGTAAAACTCATAAATTTGTGGATATTTTAACTTATATGCCAACCTTTACATCTCTGAATACTTCACATGATCATGGCTTATATCTAAGTTCTTGAGCATGAAGCAAATGCAGGCACTTTAAAGTAAGAACAGTGGCTTCTGCCTAAAAATTCGATTTCTAAGAATTCTAGTCACAATCTAAAGCAGCAAAATAGCAAAAACAAAAGAAAATCTGACCTTTGATGGCAACACACCTAAATACTAATTAAAAAAACCCCCCACAAAACACGTATTTAATAGGATGTCAAAATTTTAGCTCATGGCACTATATTCTACGAAACAGTCCGGAGGCAGAAGACAGCAGTAGATTTATCCCAGCTTTATTTAAGTCTGTGATTTCAAATTAAATACTGTGACAGTGATGTCGAAGACAATCAAACCCTGCAAGTCCTCTACTTCTTTTTCCTGGCGTGCTCCAGCCTCCAGGCACCCGTCATGTACCGTAGACGTATAAAAAGTAGGTCCTTGCCCATCTGCACCCAGCTCCAAAATGGAACTAATTTAGAACCTGTGGTTTAAAATGATAAAAAAAATTAATTAGCTTAAATGAAATTCAGGGAAGACTGTATCTTTTTGGAAATGAATTTCAGAAGACAATCTACATGATTGTTAGGAACCTTTTAGTCATCTCCACTCCACTGAAATCTTAGGGCATAAAATATGAATTTTTTCATAGCTGAAAAGTGATCTGCTTTTCTTATGGACAAGTAGCCCAAACATTCTGAAGTGAAACAAAACCCGGAAGGCTTAAACCGTGAGGGTTCCAAATGTCTCTACTATAGGAACCATGAAGGAGGGACCACTGTGACGGAGGGCTCTAGGATGGCCCAATAGGGAAACTACCTAGTGAGTGCTGGTTAATGGAGATAGCTGCATAGACAAACAAGATGGAGCATCAGAGTTCTATCACTCTTGCATACGGATCCAATTTTAATGGTGACAAATAATGCCTAAGAATATTTTGTGTAGCCCTCTCTGTCCCAGGCTATACAGCTTTGCTGATTTATTAATCTGTCTTAGCTGTCCTAGATTCATGGTGGTCCTGTGCAGAACAGGATCAGACTGTTGGGATCAATAAGGCTGTTGATATTTTTGGCTTGGGAGGGGAAGTAGGTTGCTAGGCCTCTTCTGTCAGGAAGCTGATGAAGCCTGTTCAACAGGCCCCATAGCAGCACCAACACACTAACAGATGCGTGTTGGCTGGGCATCAAATCCAGGTCTCCCGCATGGAAGGTGCCACAGGTAGGCCAGTCTACTGAAATGTCCGATCCATAAATCACAATGGATTGACACTTGCCTAGAGATAAACATCCACTGGGAGAAAGATAAGGTAGCATTTAAGTTACACTTTGTCTTCACAGACCACTTATGTAAGATGCCAGCCTTGGAAACCCTGTGGAGTTCTGCTCTGTCCTGCAGGGTTACTGTGAGCCGGAATTTACCTGAGGGCAGAAGGGGTGGGAGGAAATGAACCATGGTGGCACAGCAGTTGAGCTGCTCACCGGAAGGTCTTCAGTTTGAACCTCCCAGCCACAGTAGGGGAGAAAGACTTGGAAGTTGGTGCCTGTAAAGATTGGCACTCTTGAAAACACTATGGGGCACTTCTCCGAGGTCCTAGAGGTTCACGGTCAGTCTGAACTGCCTTGATGGCAGTGGGTGTGGGTTGGTTTTCTCTTGTGGACCTGGCTCTTGAAGTCAAGGCAGCTGCTAACAGGTGAAGAGGTAAAGGGGGCGAAAACCAGTTGACTTTATGAGATATTTGGTCTGAGGTCTCTCTCCCTTTCGGGCTTATCAGCTGTAATATAAACAACATACCTTCAATTTCGGTCCAGTTGACAGCAATTTCTGCTATTGGAATCTTAAAGAACTGTGCTATGTACAGCAGCTCCACATCAAATGCCCTGCAATAAAACATATATTAGGATTTATTTTTAAGGACAAGTAGAGTGTAAATCATCCCTTCCCTGGCATGACTTGAAGCTTACACTTTAACACTGAAGGTCATATTCACATAAGGTCATTTGCTCAGAGGCTCTGTGGGTTTGAGGCAAATGAGATAATTTAGTAGCTCACTGCATAATATTTAGATGATGTAATATGGTATCTCCGTTACAACTCAGAAATGTTTAGTGGTGAAAAAAGCCTCTTGGGCTCCAGTAGAAAAGGCAGCCTTGGAACCTCGAGGATGATGGTTCTCAATTGAGCCCGAGCTAATTCAATAGAATTCTGAGCAGCTCTAGGAGCAAGCAGTATGACCCTGTTACAGTACTTGATGATGTTCTTTTAACACCAGAGGATGAAGGTTTCTTTTCTACAGAGCATGTCTCTGAGGCCATGCCAGTTTCTGAAACCCTAAAAGATCAGGACTGAAGGGTCCCAAACAGCCCTGCAGGTGGGAGTGCAGGTGGGTCTGAAAAACAAGAACTAAGAGTCTGTGTAAGAAAGCGCTGGACTTAAAGATTAAGTTTAAATAAGTCTGCCTCAGAATCAGAGCGACTTGGGATGGGAGGACTCCGCATGGACGGCACCATGCTGAACACGTGATGACACGAACGCTTTTTGATAGAACAGTGAGACCCCAATCCCCTTTCCCTATCAGGCCCAACCGGACAGGGGTGCGAATCACGGAACAGGAGACCAAGGACAGGTTCAGGGAACAGGCAGAAAGATAAGAGCAGCCGAGACATAAGTATCTGAATGCTGTGACAGATAGTTCCTACCCCTTACAGAGCATGACGCCACATGGAAACAGCAAAGGTGAACTCCCAGGGATCCTTCCACGGAAGAGAAACACAGGAGGAATGTCAAGACCAAATTTAACTACTCAAAAAAAAAAAAAAAAAAAAGTACAAAAAACCCAAAGGTTTTAAAAGTATGTCCTAATGGTAATGTCCCAGTTGAATGCAGAAATTGTTAAGTAGTATCATTAACATCACACGCAAGTCAAATTTTGCTGAAGTTGGGGATCAGTATCATTTTCAATATAAAAATACTGCCACATCACCATGTTGAACAGATATGTTCCTAGACCATTTGCAAGGTCCTTAATGACTGGAGGCATGGCTACAATTCCAGTGCAATGCATTAAAAAATGTTAACGTTAACTCACCCTAATATTAATAACTATACGCATATTGAATTTGCTTGTCGTATACAAAAGGAGCCCTGGGGCACAGTGGTTACGAGTTGAGCTGGTATTTGCCAGGTCAGCAGATCCAAACCACCAGCCACTCCTCAGGAGAAAGACCAGGGCGGGGAGCTCTCTACGCTCGTAAACACTTAGTCTTGGACACCCACAAGGGCAATTCTGCTCTGTCCTATAGGGTCACTATGAGACTGTGTATCTCATTGTGGGAGCAGAAAGCCTCCTCTTTCTCTGCCGAGGGGCTGGAAGTTTCACACTGTTGATGTTGTGGTTAGCAGCCCAATGCGAAACCCGCTATGCTTCCGCGGCTCATTTTGCAGGAGGGGTTAAATATAATCGGTCTCTTTCATGTTGGTTTGTTTTTAACTTGAAACCGACCGATTTTATTTACCTCTATTAAGCAGAGGACCTAAACATAATTGATCACGTTCACGTTGTGAAAAAGCGCCCCGGCTGCAGCGTGGTGGTCTGGGAAACGAGAAGTCCCAGGGCGGGGGCGGAGAGGGAGAGAAAGAGGAGAGCCACAAAAGTCCTGGTGACGGATGCGATCTATAGAAGGGCCGTCTCCAAGGTTTCTACCTTCTACCTGCTGCCACTATCGCCAACAAGAGGAAGCTGGCTGTGGTTGGAAAGAGGGGTGGGAGGTAGAGGAAAGTGGGGTAGAGCTCAAGGGGTGGGAGAAAAGAAATGTAAGCTTGTCTTACAAACCGATGGGGAAGAGTCTACATGTGAGAGACAAGACATGCCCAGGATTAGGTTCCTGTGCAGGGAAAAGGCGACGCAGAGATTGAAGGATTGTTTTTTAGGAGAGAGAACTTCGCTTAGCGAAGAAGTTAAAAAATGGACACCCTAATGTGCATTGAGACACCTGAGCCTGCCCTGGTTCTTCAGTGAGGGGGAAGCCTATGGAAGCAGGATGTTTTCAGACACACTCTCCATTTATATTGTCCACAATTTAAACCAGATGTTAAGTTTAAATAGGTTCTAAGGAGCTCCAACGTAGTAAGCATATAAGGGTGCACATTAAGCTCATACAACAAAGAGCCCATTTTTTCTCTAGATGTTCATAGAATGCGAGGCTGTGTTTCGTTCCCTGGCCTACCTGCTGTGTGAGAAGTCACACCAGATACATCCCAATCAGGAACCTACCAGCGTTCAATGTGCAGAGCTGAGAATGTCCGTACAGCTGCTTCTCGAGTGAACAGTTTGAACCCACACTGTGTATCTCTGATGCCTTTGACACAAAGGAACCAAACCAGAAAGTGGAAGCCATACATGAGCAGAGTACGGAAGTAAGAACGCTGAAAACAAAGACAAAATATAGATGACTTTTCCATTTACCTGTGAAACAGACATTGACAACATCTTGTAGACACTGCATCTTAAAATGTGACTGAGCAGATCGTACATCGGAACATTGTTGTCCATGAGCCTCATCAGCCAGGCATACTGAAGGAACAGTGAGAAGGCCTACAGTTTAGACGCAGAGCAGAGCCCTGCACCAGCAGCAAGTGATGTCCCAGAGGTTGAGTCAGATAAGAAAAATCACTACGCTTGGGAGAGGCAGCTTGAAGTGGATTTCCGAGGCTTACATGAGCAAGGAGAACATTGTCTTTACCTACCTGTTTTATGCCCCATGTACATTTCAGGTTCAAAATGTTGATGGTTATCAGAATGTATTGAAAGAGACAAAATCTTAATATTAGGACCTGAAGCTTGAGACCTTCTGATGGAAATATTGATAGAATAGGGGCAGCAGAATATCACCTAAGCTCAAGTCTAGAAATGCTACACTCCGCGGAGTCTGTAACAAACAAGACTCTCTCTCTTTCTTTTGACCAGACTGTTCCTTATTGGGCATAAGCAATGGTTAAATACGACTGAGGGTCTGATCATAGAGATTTTAATATTTATGCTCCTCAATACTTCTATTTCAAGCAATGTGAGTCTTCACAATTGTTATTAATGATTAGTTTTATTAGTAGCAACAATAAATAAAATTCTATTCATGACATACTGAAAACATTTAAAATGTAAAAAAAATACACCATTAATTTCCCTAGTAATTACAAGTTTTCCCATTTAGGGGTATTTGAAAATAATAGATCTCTATACATGTTCTAGGACTAAGGAACTAGGTATATAGAATGATACATTACATATGTACACATGCAAATTTCATGGGCCGATGCAGAATGTGTCAGTTTGCTATAAATATCAGCAGGTCACCAATGGTGGACAGACAGACAAGTGAGCTTTCAGATTACGAAAGAGTAGAAATAAAGGAGAGGTGGACCACTTTTGAAGGGCTAGCCCCTGCATGCTTCCCGCATAGCCATGGAGCACTGTCTGACAGAGTGCCAGGAGACGGGCCCTCAGATTGGAAGGCACTCAATAGACAAATGGGGAAGAGCTGTCTGCTCAAAGGTGAGTCACCCTTACAGGCGTGGGTGGAGCGAAGTCTTGGGGATTTTTATTTATTGATGGAGGAATGACTTCCCCAGAAGTCATGAGAAGAAATAGCCATTAATAATCAGAACACAAAATGTATGAATCTAGGAAAATTAGAAGTTGTCAAAAATGAAATGTAACCCATAAAGATAGATATCGCAGGCATTAATGAGTTGAAATGGACTGTTATTGGCCATTCTGAATTGGAGAATCATTGGGTTTACTCTACTGGGAATGACACAGTGAAGAGGAATTGACTTCTATTCACTCTTAAAAAAGACAAGTTCAGGATTTATTTTGAAATACAATGCATGGTTCGTTCCGGGTTTAGGCACCAAAACAAACAAACAAACAAACAAACAAACAAAGAAATACCATGTGGTCTGAAATAAGATAAAATCCATACATTTATGTGAGGAGGACCCATTAATTCAACTTTTGTTCAAGGGCATGGGAGAAAGACAGGGCTTTTTGACTCCCATAAACAGAAACTCACAAGGGCAGTTCTACCTTGTCCTATAAGGTTGTTATGAGTCAGCATGACTCAATGGCAGTGAGTTTGGTTTTTGGAGTTTACTCAAATTTATGCACCAACCACTAAAGTTACTGATGAGGAAACCAAAGAATCGCATCAAAGTCTTCGCTCTAAAATTGATCAAACATGCAATCCAAGATACACTGATAATTACTGGTGATTGGAATGAGAAAGCTGGAAACAAAGAGGAAGAATTAGCAGTTAGAAAATAAGGTCTCAGTAATGGAAACCATGTCAGAGACCACACGATAGAATTTCTCGAGACCAAAGGCTTATTCACGGGAAATACCTTTTCAACAACCTAAGTGGTGGTTATATTCGTGGACACTGACAGGTGGAATACATGGGAATGGTTTAGTTATTCTGTGCAAAGAGATGATGGAGAAGCTCAATATCATCAGCCAAAACTAGATCAGGAGCCAGCTGTGGAACAGAACATCAATTGCTCATATCTAAGTTTATACTAAAGAAAATTAAAACTAGTCCACACGAGCCAAAATGTGACTTTGAGAATATCCCATCTGAGACCATTTTAAGAATACGTTTGGCCCACTGGGCATGACTGATGAAGATCAGAGGAGCTGTGGGATGACATCCAACACATCATATCTGAAGTAGAAGGTCATTAAGATGACAGGAAAGAAAAGAAGACACAACGACTAGAAAAAATGAAATAAAACATCAAGGGCTTCAGATCAAATTTAAGGCTGAGTAGTAATTTAATGATTCCTCAGAGAAAAGTTAAAGATATCAAATAAGCACTAAATGATTCTATTTTTGAACGGTTTTAGAAGGACACATTTAAGAATACAAAACATTAATATAACACTAACACGAACATCACCATCACTGCTATACTGACCACAGTGTTGCTACAGGACTCCATTTGGAGCCTTGCTGGCATAGTGGAGCACTCATTGGACTGCTAACCACAAGGGCAGCTGTTTGAATCCCTTCCCCTCCATCAGCTGGCCCTTGGGAGAAAGATGAGGCTTTTCACTCCTGTAAAGATACAGCTTTGGAAGCCTACAGGGGCAGGTCTACCCTGTTTTATGAGCTGGAACCTGTTTGATGACATTCAATTCTTCTTTAAAAAAAAAAAAGTTTACAGGACTTATTTGTACTGTGTCATATTTTGCTTACCACACTGAGAAACCAACCCACTGCGTCATCAAGGGGATGTTCAGTTCACAGGGACCCTAGAGAAGGTTCCTGGCTCTGTGCCTCCTCAGGAGACCAGATGGCCTCACCTTTCCCGGCACAGCAGCTGCTGGGCTTGAGTTGCCAACCGTGCTGCGGTTAGCAGTACCATGCCCGCTTGACAGAGCCACCAGGACTCTACCTGCCAGAGAGCAGGAAGACAGAGGACAAGCTTAAGGGCGTTATGTTGAAAAGTGTTTAGGAAGTATATTTTCTGAACACTATTTAAGAAACTACTGAGGTTGCTGTTAACTACCTTGTCTTATTTTAAAATAACCCCCCCGCCTTGTCCATAGGCCATTATGCAAGAGTCTCTCTTACATGTGGCACATTAAGAGAAAACAGAGCAGCTCAGAACTGGAAGGCTATGGTGCCACTTCACCAGCAAGTATTAGACACATGTCTTGCTTCTTAGAGCTGGCTTTCTCGAGAAAGACAGCTACAGTTCTGTGAGATTCAACTTCAAGGAAACGGGGAGGCGCTTGAGCAACAGCTCTATCATCTGCAGGACGCAGCTGCCCATTTCTAGTCTGTGGGTCAGTTGACACTTACAGTCTGCAAAGAGCAGCCATTGGCGGGTTTGGACTTTAAGTGACCAGATGGATGGCTGGATCAACCCAGATGGCTGGCTGGATCAACCCTAAGATAGGTCCTTTGATGCAGGACTGAGAGCAATTCTAGGTCTAAGATTTCTAGGGAAAGAATGAGGAATTTTCAACAAAGGAATGTTCTAAGTGAAAAGACTGCACCATTAACACACACCCCATCCCCAGCCCAAAACACGGTTCCTTCCTACTGCGACCAACAATACATGAAAGTCCCAACTCTTGTCTAGATTAAAACAGCTTTCTGACCAGTCTGTTTCCTCATTCCTTTTCCTTCACTGAGTAGACATTTTTCTTCATGTTCAAAAGAAAAAGGAAAACTTTTATAATACCAGTCTGCTTTCACTTAGTGTTTGTGTTGGCCTAGATAGTTTTACCCAGATAATTACTGTATTTATCATACCTTTCTGATGTCATCGGATACCTTCTCCAAATGGAAAACCAAACTCACGGCTATTTGATCCACACTGACTTAGAGTAACCCTATAGGAAAGGGTAGTGGAACTGTCTTTGTGGGATTCTGAGACTGAAACTCTTGGTTGGAGCCGAAAGCCTCATCTTTCTCCTGTAGAGCAGCTGATGGTTTTGAACAGCTAACCTTGCAGCTAGCAGCCCAAGGCACAACCATTACACCACCAGTGTTCCTCTATATCTTAGGTATTTCCTTATAGAGTCTTCTTATTCAGGCTGCAGATATCTCACCTAGAGGATATAATTACACTTCCTACAGTGAGAAATTTAGCATTTCTTACTGCAGGCAACATTGTGCTTAACATCTTGGAATATACTTTTCCCTTTTTTTTTGAACCCCCAGTGTATCAGTAAATGGATGACGTTAGTCCAGCTAATCTCTACGTTCCAAGAATGTGATATCCCCTGTGATGAAAGGATCAACCTTGAATCTACAGGGCACAGATTATTGAAGTAGACACTGAGGTGGTTAAGATCATCTTCTGTTTTTCTCTGAAAGGAGTGGGGTAGTTTTCCACACATGAACATACCGTAAGCGGTTCGTGACTCCTCAACCTGTATATTGAAGAAAAGGATTTGAATGTCTTCACACCTGTTTCAGAATCCTTAATGCAAGGTACAACCTTTTATTCCAATGATTCAAAAATGGCAGTATGCTGTAAAGGTGATCCGAGAAACTGCTAAAAATGCAGGTTTCTCGTGCAAGGAACACCATTAAAAAAATATTCTCCCCAGATAATTCTAACCACACATCATCCACCTACTCGATCACTCTCATAGATAAAACACTGAGAATACAATGGACAATCGCTTAATGCACTAGACATATTTTAAAGTGCAAATAGTAAAGTGAATAATTCTGTAATAAGGTATCTTTTTTCTTTCAACTTATTTCAAGTTTCCTAGGATGGCCCACAAAAATTAAGAAATGAGGATTCTAATGTCTTCAAAGATTTTTCTAAAACTAATAGGCACAACTGTTTCTAAAATGTAAGGAGGCACAGAACTTTTCAAAGAACAAAGTTAAGAAGGAAACATTGGCACTTAGAACAAAACACAAAATATAGCACTTCAATGTGCCAATATGAGAAAAACAAAAGGGAAGGTGAGTCATTAAGGAGCAAATGTTAGAAAAACACGCCTCACGACTGCACGAGACACTCCATGTCTTTACAAAAGTGCCTGCACCCGACAGCAAAGGATGTGCACGTCCTTCTCAACTATTCTAAAAAAAACCCAAACCCATCCATTCTTGAACGTGCCAATCTGTTCCAAAGGTTCCAAAGATGAGTACATCATTTTGTTTGGAAGGGACCGGGTTTGTATTCTTGAAAAACGGACCACATATGCCCAGAAAAGCAGAACTGCCACCCGCCAGCTGATGTTGCTTCACCTGAGCAATCGAGTCTTGTTCCAAATGGGCTCGGGATCCACACGCGATAGCCATGTCATCCTGAGAAAAAAACAGAATCTTTGGTTTTATTTTTAGTATTTAAGCATCACTAATATAATTTAGTATTTTTAATGTGACTTTTTCATTTTGGGGAAGCTATTTTTGGGTTGTTGAGAAACATCAGAAATCTTTAAAAGGTTTACTGAGCAGTTTAGATTGACAGCCTCTAAAAGCCCACTTGTACTTCCCAAACGACATTGTTTTACAGTTCAATATGTTACTTTAAAATTCAAATCTTGATTTAATTTATTAGAGAAGAAAAAAAAGCCAGTGATATCAGAAACCTTTTCCAAAGATCATATTTATAAATGTGATCGTACATGTATACCTGAAAAATCCGAGAATACCAACTGAACAGTTATTATGAAACAATAATACAATGAAAAAGATGGGTGGGCACAAACTGAATACATCACAGGGCTTCAAAAAGTGTGGAAAAAATCTATTAGATTTCAATTCGATTTTCCCACGAACTTTTCAAAGGCCTTTTATAAACAGAACACTAGCCTCATATGTACAAACAATAAAAAATATAATGGGGGCACCGCATTACTTCTAAAAAGGAAAACTTAGACATAAGCTTTCAAATCGCCAGGGCAAGGCTGGAATAAAAGCCATTTAAATGGTGCAAAGGGAAACAAAAGCAGAAGTAAAAGGCACAATGGTGGCACTGAGCTCATGGATGCAACGCTGTCAGGAGGGTGTGAACGTGCTAATCTACAAAGAAAACTACCAAGAAAACTTTACCAGTAACTCGAAAAGCTGCTTTAGAGTTAATATGGAAAAATAAAAGGAGAGGCAAGGATGAGCAAGAACCTACCCCAAAGGATTTAAGAGTACAAAAGTGAAGTAATCAATCACAAGTAAAGAACTAGAATGCAAACAGGCAAATCCATGAAGCAGAATGGAAAGGCCAGAAGTGTGCTCAGCAACATACGGGGACTTGCAAGGTGGTCAGATGCCATTTGCACCAAGGGGAAAAACAAGGCATAGCCGACAGATGGTGTAAGGGTGGTTGGTAGCCATTTGGAAATCAAATTAACTTGACCTGAATCCTCATACTGTGAGATATTCCAAATACATCAAAGATTTAAACATAAAACATCCAAAATAATAAAAAAAAAAAATTAAGTAAGGAAGGCCCACAGTACATGGAACCCAGGAGAAAATGGAGATCAAGCGGGTCACAAAATTAAAAAGATACATTTTTAAGGCAAAACAACAATAAAATCCAACTGAATTCCACATTAAAAGACACATAAATTAGGGAAAGATATTTGCAATGCGTACTACAGACAAAAGGTGAACCAGCAGATTGCATATAGAGTGGTCCTGTGGAACACTGAGAAAAGTAGGAACAGCCTGCTGAAAAAGAGGCGAAGGATCTGAACAGAGTTCAAAGCCAAAACAGTCAGTCACTTATATCGGAGCAATTCAAATATGACCTATCAGCTCTTACCATGTTCTAACGAAATACTCTACAGATGTTAATTTGAGCATGGTTATCAGAAGGGGGGGGGGGACCCAATTTAATGCAATTCTACCACTTTGAATTCTTCCAATCTATACAGCTGTGTATATGTAAAATGACTATCATGCAGGGATAACCATTTTACTACTGTTTGTAACAGCAAACGTACAGCATGTACATCTAAATGGGACTAGCCATGAGACCACGAAAAAAACCCAAGTACTTTTATGTATAAATATGGCTCAATCTCATGGTAACGACAATAGAACACTGTGTAGTGTACCTAATTTGCATTAAAAATAAAACTGATTGTGGTGGCAATTGTACAATACTACTTGTTGTGACTGAACTGTGGAATGTTATCTGTATTAACTCCCAATAAAATGGTTATGAAAAAAGTACACAATTTACTTTTGCTGCAGATATAGGAAGTTATGAAAAATCCTTGTACATAACCAAACACCTAGAGGGAACGAGTCATGGGGGTTGGGGGGTCGGGACCAGAGTCTTTCAGGATATGAAGGTCAACTGGCACAAAGACAATGTTCCACGTCCTGACATGCTGAGCAGGGACTAGGGTCTTCAAAGTTTGTGAGCGGTCATTCAAGGTGCAACCATTGACCTCTCCCTGTCCAGAAAAAAGAAGAGTGATCAAAGTGCAAAACACTTAGTTCAGAGGACTAATGAACCATGCAAACTCTACAACCCTGAGATCAGAAGAATGTGATGGTGCACAGCTACCACTAATAACTGCTCTTCCAAGGGTCACATGAGAAGATTCTGGATAAAATGTGGAGTAGAACTCAAAATCATAAGAGACCAGGCTTACTGGTCAGATAAGGGACTTGTGGGACCCCCCAGGACTATGGTTCTTATCTAAGTCCAGAGCTAAACTTAACCTCTGTTTAAGATGAAAATGCAGCGTTTACCCAAGGACAAAGTTCAGAAGGATGGGGAAAAAAGGTGGAAAAAACAAAACCAAACAAAAAAAGCTCACAACAACGCCAAAGGAGGAAGTCCCCACACTGAAGGGACTGTAATGAATGAGTTGAAACAAACTGTTTATGATTCACTGAATGTAAAACAATGATCTATTAAGTCTTTACCTAAGTCACAATAAAAGGTTAAAAATTGTGTTCATAAAAAACACAACAAAACATATGCTTATTATCTTCCAGCTGGAAGTCACACTGGTTGAAAAGCGAAGGTGGTTTCACAGTACACGGTTTCATCCCATGAGAATGATGAATCGCTCACTAAACATGACCTCATTCCATGTCCTCACAAGAAGAACCCTATGTTGGATTCCTTTCTTTAGAGAAGTCACAGAAAAAGGAGTGTGACTTTTAATACACAGTCGCATAGTTTTATTATAGAGTCAATTTGTTCTTTAAGAGGCTCTCCAAATTCTCCCTGTGTATGTGATCGACTCACCAAATCTTTGCCAGTTTTAATTGTTCTCATTTTAAATTTGTTAATTTAATAGGGGAAAACTATTGCCACATATACAGGGGTCATTCTGAGTTGGAAAAGACGTGATGGCAGTGCGCTTGTCTGTTTTTTGATAATTATATTACCACATATAGCTTACCTGTCTTTAAAAATAAGAAGGCTCCACACACAAAAAAAAATTGAGACTATTTAGTGGTCATCTGAATTTTTTGGGGGAAGTTATCTGTTACATGCTTTGCCTACTGTTAAGAACGATATTTCCTTTTATTTCTGGCAAAAGTAGCTTGCACCGGAAGGGAGAAAGTAGTTCCAGTACTTTTCATAAAGAACCACATTGAAGGTTTAGGCAGTTTATGGCAAATAAGCTTAATTCTCAACCCAACATCACTCAGCAAAAGATTCATCTAAATTCTCATTCCTCAACTCCTAAGCATTAAGTCCCTAGAGCTTTTTTTTTTTTTTAACCTCAAAATTTTTTTCTTTTATTTATTTATTTTTTTAATATATATATATATATTTATTTATTTA
>NW_022103908.1:4477967-4488464 GCF_000313985.2 Echinops telfairi | reverse complement strand
GACTGAACTATTGAATTGCATGATACCTGAATTCTAAATCACCAACACAGCTACAATACAAACATACGGCACTGGAAATACAAAGTGGCCCTACACTCGATACAGCTGAGTCAATTTAGAAATCAGTTTTTTTTAAAGTCAGATGCAAAAGTACTCTAGAAATAAAAAGCTTTATTAAAAATGACTTTTAAAAATAAAATGAAAGGTTCCTTATTTCAAAAAGAAAACCAAATGGTAAATTTGGAGAAAAACAGGAGAATTCGCGCAGAGATGCACAATCCGACCATCGGAGAGTTTTTAGCAGACATAACTGCGATCTCTGCCTGCTCCTTCTCCGCCGAGGACTGGGACGGACCGGGACTCTACCCGAGGCTGCAGCTACTGCAGTGGTGAGATGAGAGAGGTTCCCAAAGCAGTCTTACAACTGAGTGCAGAAAGACCACCCCAAGAAATACTGCAATCAGCCAGAGCCAAGCGAGGGG
This sequence comes from Echinops telfairi, assembly GCF_000313985.2. Classification (NCBI taxonomy): domain Eukaryota; kingdom Metazoa; phylum Chordata; class Mammalia; order Afrosoricida; family Tenrecidae; genus Echinops; species Echinops telfairi. Next base: position 4,487,982 of record NW_022103908.1, on the reverse strand, counting down.
GAGCAGGGGAAAAGGAAGAAATAAAAGGGGGGAAAGGGCCAGATAAAACAGAAAAACAGAGGCTGCAGAAGGCGACTGTGGCCAAGACCTGCTGAGCAGAGAGCTGGAAGAAGAGTGGACAGCCTCGGGGCTTCGCACACGGATCTGAAGAAACAGAGGCTCTGTGCAAAAAATAAATAAATAAATAGAGCTCCTGCCAGCGTTTCAGTAACGGGGGGCGAGGCCACCTCTCAGGACGACTGTACAGACACGTGGTTGATGCAGAGGCCAAGTGTGGAGAATGGCAGCATCAACAATCTGACGTGAAGAGGTGGCTCGGAAAATGTGTCTGTATCCAATGACCTGAACTGGGAGCTGATAATGGTCAAGAGAGGGAGCCCTTTAGTTTTATACACATTTACAGTCAAATGGTGGGCGACCTGTGTCTTTGGCATTTTACGGTTCCACACGCTGTTATTTTAATTGTCAACGTCTAAGGCGGGAGGGGCTGTCGTGCTGACAAATCAAATGGGAGTTTGCCAAGTAAAAATCTGCAGCCATCTGGTAAAAATGAAACAGAACACGCAACTATTTTTTTACAGTATTCATCAAAAGGCAGATTCTGCGATTCGCTTTCCTTGTGCCATCTTTACCTAGAAGTGTGTGCTTTCAAATAAAAGACATAATAGCAAAACTAGGGTAGATGTAAAACCCAGGAAGAATCACGACTGAGCACCAATCAAGTCAATGTCCACCACCTCCTCCCTACTCAGAACAAAAGGCCGAGCTCTCCGGGGCGCTGGGGAGACTTCGCACCAAAGGCATCTGCGCCAGCTTTCAGGGACATTCTCTTCAGCGTGAATTCTTGTTTGTATACTCACAGGCCAAGGCTGCAGGTCATCCAGTCCCTTTTCTAACTTCTCAATATCTGGAAACTTTGTGGCGCCATCAGCATCTGCCATAAGGATCTTTCTTCCTCGAGAACTGAATATCCCCTGTTTTAAAAATTACAGGTACAAGAAAGTAGCTTAAAATGAAGGAGTCGTTCAATGACATTGTGGTTCATCCTGCTTCACTGAAAATCCCGAAGAGTGAAATAATGGACACAAAATGGCCAAAGGAAGGCAGAGTTTGCTAAAAATAAAATTTATCGATGAGAACTTCCAAATTTGTCAATTATTTCATGATTTTCAATTTTGTGAGATCACACTACTAATACTTTGGAAAACAGTAAAATGTATTTGGACATATTCAAGATATTCTGTATAAGGTGAGTAAAACATGTAAAATATTGCTACCATACTAATTATACATACATTGCATAAGTGTCATGATGTTTGTGAAGGGTTGGAGTCTACTCAGGGCAGCAGACGGAGAACATGTTCAGGGACAGACTAAGCAAATCCCACAAAGAAATACACAAGCAACAGGGACACACAGTCATAACATCCATGAGAAGGCTTCACAATGTTGTGGGAAAATGTAGCTTTAGCTAATGTAATTGTCCACGAACCCCTTGAAGCTCCCCTGCAGTTGTGAAAAGCATCAAAGAACATTATAGCTGTTCAGTTTAAAATATTAAATATAGACTGAATAAAATTTAGGAAGTGAAAATACAGGCAAATACTATTTTGTCCTCTGAGGCATCCAGATGCTTAGTTAGCAACATTATAACATTCAATGTTGAACTGATTGTTCTTCTGTGCAAAGTATGGCTGGAGTAAGCATATGTGAGATCATCAACAAGTTCACGGAGAAGTGGAATCAAAAAAATACAAGTACAAGCTTTGGCTTTCAACATAAGCTCCACTGAAGTCACAGGTAAGGCCACTTTTCTTATGCGATGAGACCAGCATGGTTAATTGTATCAAAACACGCTCCTGGGGAGACGTGATCATTCTTCATGTCTCCAGGGAGTCAACAAGCAACCTATCCGGAGCATCCAAAGCTAGGGGGACCGTGCCCCTAGGAGACCAGCAGTGCACTCTGGGAGAACGCTCACTTTGAGAAGGCCCAGGACGAGACGATGGTGAAGGCGAAGCCTGTTGTGTGAGGAAGCTGCCTCGTCCGGGAGCGAATGAAAGAGGTCCCACAATGAACCGCAGACTCAGTAGCCAGCAGTGTAGACTGGTCATCTGACATGGCCACACGATTCTGACCGACCGAGTAATTAGAGTTGAGCAAGCGCTCTACTTGTGGAGTGCCAAGACAGTTACCCCCAGATCAGCGGCAGACAGGGTGAGAGCTTCCAGTGAGGATCTTAAACCACTGGGCTGGAGGTCAGTCCTAAGGCGTTTCTTGGAAGAATGGTAAAGCGGAGATGAAGCCTGGCTTCACCCGTAGGATCCCAAAGACAGCACAGGCAGAGCCATGGCGACCATGGGTTGGAAGTGACCCCGTCCAAGCGAGAGCCGAGGCCTGGCTCACCGTGTTTGGATGCTCAGGATAGGTTGCTTGTTGACTCCCTGGAGACATGAAGAATGATGATGTCTCCCCAGGAGCGTGTTTTGATACAATTAACCATGCTGTAGCAGAACCCACTGAGGGAAAGCTCCCCCATGACAAGGCTCCTATGTGTTCTCATCAAAAAGGGACACATTTGGGGGCATTTCTGTGAGAAATCAGCCCTGACTTTAGCACCTTCTGGTTCTTTTTGTTTCTTAAGCTTAAAAAATCTTTAAAGGGAACCCATATGTCTTCAATTAATAATATCAAAAGGACTGCTTAGACCTGGTGAACTTCCCTAGGAAGTCTTGCCTGGTCGTCCCAGGCTGAGTATGCCGCCAACATTCTGTACACAACTCTGCGAGCTGAGCCACAATATCTGGTGAGTGCTTCATTTGGCCCCTCTCATAAGCAGAACCACTTCCCTTGTTAGCCACATGCTATCTGTTCCTTGAGACGGTAAACTTCACAGGGGCTGGAACATGTCAGATTCATCTTAGATCTCAAGGCCAAGCATAGCCCCGTGCCTTCACATGGGAAAAATTTAATAAACAGAAGCATTTCATAAGCTGCAAGAACATCACTCTTATTAAAGGTGTCTCAAATCAAAGACACATACAGGTAGGTGGCAACATTTTAAATATGTGATTAAGATACACGCGAACATATTTTCCACATGAATATAATGGCATAGTATATTATACATATATATAGCTGAATGTTTCAGCTATATGTATGTATGTATGATTATTATTCAAAATATCCTCAATAACTCAAAATGTTGATACTTGATTAGCTAACTGTAGGATATACGAGGGAGTACCCCCACCCTAAAAAAATGGAATTTTACTGGGTAGAGCTTTCATAGTATCCATTTTTCCTGCTAGGCAAGCTTTGAGAAACTCCGTTCTGAGTTAGTGCACCTGGTGGCATCATCTGGGAAGGTTCTCTCTGGCCACAGCCAATTTTATCGTAAAAGCAGTTTCACTTGAACCTGGTTTATTATGATGGCTGATTAAAGAGAACAGCATATGGCTATGAAATTTTGTTTTCTGCTTGGGGAAAAATGCCACAGAAACTGTTGTGATGCTAAACACAGCTTACAAGGACATCACTATTGGAGAAACTCAGTGTACAAGTGGTTTGCTCCTTTCAAAAAATGGTGAAATGTCGATCGATGACAAACTTTGTTCTGGACGCCCGTCAACTTCCCAAACGGACAAAAATGTTGACTGTTAATCAAGCTGTCTATTTAGAGGTTCTGAAAAGATAGTGTAACAGAATGCGACAAAAAAGGCCTGATTTGTGACAGACTGGGGACTGGTTTTCCCACCATGACAATGCACCTGCTCACGCAGCCATCTCAGTGTGCCAGTTTTTGGCAAACAACAACAACAACAAAACAGTACTCCTCTCTTGCCCCACATACCTTACTACGCTGACCTCACTCTATGTGACTTCGTTTTGTTTCCACAAATAAAGAGGGACATGAAAGGGCAGTGATTTAATGAAGTAGAAGAGGTGAAGAAAAAATGAGCGAGGTGCTGTCAGCCATCCAAACAGATGAGTCTAAAAATGTTTTCAAGAATGGAATCACAGATCTGACATATGAATTAATTATAATGGAGAGTACTTTGAAGGTAATAAGGCTGTTTTGTAAAAAATTTAAATACATAGCTTTGAAAAAGAAATCTAGTGTACTTTGGGTAACCCCTCGTATATGTTTTACTGTCTACAAAAGTGGTAATTCAGGGGCCCTGTGTTTTAGGTAAGGATGGTTAAAATATGTATTACCGTCCGAACGGCTCCGCCTTTCCCGCGATTCTTCACCAGCGTTATCACCCGCACTTTGTCACTGCCGTATTCCTGGCAATACCTGAAAGCTACCTGTTAAAAGAAAGGCAGATTAAAATGAACTGGGTTCCAACGAAGTTCTAGAAAGTGTGCTTTACTTTGGTGACAACCCCTGCTGTGCCAGTGCACCCTTTCCCGTGGTACCATGCCCTCTGCGCGATCTGTGGCCTAGAGCAGCCAGGGAATCCCCACGCAGCTCTGACACGGAGCCACTCGTGGAGGAACCACCGGAACAGCGTGGTCAGCTTCTTTCCTCGACTCTTCTGAGTGACTGCGCTGCTGGGAGATGAAGAAGTGCACGTGCTCACACACCCGCGTGATCCAAAGCACGAAACGTGGCTACCTGTCTGACCAGCAGGCTGTCCATACCCTGGACTCCCTCTCGCCAACCTTCCTCCCAGCAGACACCAACCGGGCCATTCCTTGTTCTTTGCTTCCGAGTCTTCCATCTCTGCGCCGGGGCTGCCTCCTCAGCCTCCCACTTGCTCCAGCCTCTCCAAAGCCCACCTCACACTTCACTCGTCCCCCAGCAACAGCCTCTTCCCTGAGGGAGGGGCATGGCAGGGGAAATGGGGAGCTAGCAACGAGGAGTAACGAGAAGAAAATGTCCTAAGGTTGATGGTGGTGACTATACAATCTTCTTAATGTGGCTGATCAATTACATTGCATAATGTAATGCATATGCCAATAAAACTACTTTTAAAATTGTTGGGCAATGACAACCCATACTTGCCACTTACCTCTCTGCACCCCCAGTTGTCTTGTTTCTCAACTCAGGGTCACGTGGCTCACACGTTCACCTTTCCTCACCCATTTTCCATTTACACTCTCTCTCCCTTTGACCATCAATGCTAAATGCAACGGTCTCTGTTCATTGGTGTTTCCTCCTTCCCCAATGCTTCCTTTTCAATGATCATCACTGCCTCCTCTTCCTCAGTTTGCCCCTTAGGCACTGATACCTCAGGAAATAGCAGAAAGTGTGTGTGTGTGAGCCAAGGACTGGCCCCGGGTGGCGGGCAGCCACCAGATGGGCCCTGCACAGTTCCTGCGTCACCGTCCTCAGTAATGACCGGTCTGGGCTGACAGCCTCCAGAACAGAACACACCACCCCAGCCACTTCCCAGCCGTGCATCACCAGTGAGGGGTCCTGAAAGCAACCTGGACAAAAGCAGGTGCATGACAGGACCACAGTGCCAGCCAGGTGGCGAAGCAGCCAGGAGGCGTGCATCGAGGAGGACCCGAGCGCTCCCAGGGCTGGGGATGTGCCTGCCAGTTCCAACTGTAGGCCAGCATAGGAAATGAATCTTACTAAGTAACCCATTGCAACAGTCGCCAGATACATTTTCTGTCGGTTTCACAGTGAACTTCATCCACAAAATAAACGATTAAGTAGACAACAAAAGGGAAAAACACCAACACTGATATGCCCTTGAGGCATATTGTTGTATAACCCCACAGCAAGCCCTTTGAAGCTTCTCTGGACAGCCACACAGCAGGAACCACTGTTGGCTTTAATTCCTATTTATATGATATGCTGATCAATCTTACTGGTCCACAATAACCCAGGCTTTTGTCAGACACACCCTAGAGTAGACTCTCAAGTCACCTCCTCCTCCTGCTCATTCGACGACAGGGCTTCAAGTGGTCTGTGGCAAAGTGGTTTAAAGAGTGGAATTTCCCCACTTCTTGGAGCCCTATATTCCTCACTGCAGTGAAAGGCATCCTCACCTGCCAGGCTGCTCAGGTGGATGGCCCGAGAAGCATCTCCTGCTCTCCCACGTTAGCAGCAGTCACAACTGGCCAGCGACTGAGACTTGTCAAATCCATTTCTAAAATGCTCGGTGGCATCATCATCTCATGACCGACCCTGTGGGCCTCACATCTCTGTCCTGACTCCCAAATTCATTCCCCGGTGCTATAGGAGCACTATTCTAATCTGCAAATTTTAATGGTCCCCTTGGTTTAAATCCTTTCAATAACAGTTAACTGCTTATAAATATCACGTCAAGGTACAGACGTGGCCTTTGCCTAACTTTCCTCGCCGCAGGGCCTGATGCTGCCTCACTAAAAGCAAACCCAACCCACTGGCATTGCGCTGATTCTGACTCACAGGATCCTATAATATAAGGTGTGTGGGAGGGTATGCGTCTTTATGGGAGCTGATAGCTCCATCTTTCCCCCGAGGAGTGGCTGCTGGGTTTGAACCACTGACCTTGGGGTTAGCAGTCCAATGCTCACTGACAGCACCATTAGTCCCTTGTTTCATGAGCAGCATGTGAGGCAGCCAGAACACACCATGTACTCACATGGCTAGGCTTTCTCTTACCGGATTACATTCTAGCATTCTCACCTATTAGGATTGGCCACGACAGCTCAAGCACCATCCCCCAACCCCACCACGGTTTCCATGTCCATCAATACTTCCTAATAACAATGTGCACGGCCAGTGGTGTAGTGCTGACACACGGGGCAGAGGGAGGGAATTCATCAAGCCTTGGCTGTTATTTATAGCTTCAAGGTGCACGGTATTTGGAGTTGGACCCTTTTTGTGATGAAATGGCAATGAGAATTGAAAAGATGTGTGTCCAACCTGACAGTTCAGAGGGAGGCCTCTCTAGAAAGAGCCCCCTTCAGACGGCCTGGCCCATGAGATGGCTAGATGCGTGTATTTCTTAAGTGACTCTTCCTGAGACCCCTCCTCACGGGTACACACATTTAAGACAACTCTGTTCCAATGACCGCATGTGTCACCTGGTGTTAGGTGTGAATCTCAAGGCAGAGCCTGGTCTTACATCTTTGCATCCCAGCACCTGTCTGGGACGCATGCTCACAGCTGCTGGAGACGCGTCTATTCAAACATCAGCGGAGGTGTTGGTGTGTTCTGAAATGGCACAAGGCTCCAAACCAGGAAGACCACGTCTCTGTATAATTAGCTGATGCTAGCTTCAGAGAAGCGTATGTTGGTGCCACGCCTCCATGGCATACCTGGGTATTGAAGTTTGAGAGGGTGCCCTTTGGACAGGGACACTGTAGCAGCTGTCACTTCCCCATCTAGTGTGTGTTTAGTTCAGAGTTGGTGCTCACTCACCTATCAAATCTATTTGTTAAGGGTGGAAAAATGTCACTGTGCACTTGCAGTACACTCCAGTGTTGTTTACGTTGCGCGTACATTTGGCCTTCTCAGTCCATAAACTACTTAGGAACAAGGATTATGTTTCTCCAAGGGCAAGACATAGAAGGTGCGCTGGGGACACTGCAAGGCATAGCTATGCTTTTAAAAATAAATCCACAAATACTCAACTTAGGAGTTAACTACTTACTGATTTTACTGAGAATTCATACGAGATATGATTTCGCGCTTTCTGCTTCTCCCAGCTTTGGAAGTTGTTAGGTCACCTGCCCAGCTCCAGTCCCTGCTACTTGTCCCGCTGGGCACAAGGGGCCTGGATCCTTCCAGATGATACTGCTATGCACAGGCCCAAAGTGCTCTTCCACAGCTAAGGGGAGGCTGCGTCTGTGCTCCCAGCAGGTGTGCAAGGGGCTCTTCCTAGGCTCGCTCCTTCTTATTTAGCAACACCTGAAATACGTTGTGTTCGTAGCTTTTGCATCACACTCCCATCTAAAGGGCAGCCTTCACCTTCCCTAAGCAGGGCCCACCAGCTCTTTTTGGTCTCTAGACCTTTGTTTGTACTGTTTGTTTGTTTTTGAAACACAATCTGAACATACTCTTCTCCGTGTTCCACATCATAACCATCCCTAACAGTTTAAATCGTTACTTCCTTTTCTTTCCAAGGCTGGAGAGCATCTGATTCGGGGCTCGTTTTCACTGACAGAGCAGTGTGTGTGTGGGCCTGGTGCATGGCCCTGGGGCAGCCTTACACAAAGGGACAGGCAGCTGTGTGTCTGAACCACCTAGTACTTAGCACTTTGTGCACACACAGCTGCTTATAAAAATGACTAATCACTAATCAAGTAACTGGATAGTTCCCTACATAGTTAATTTATGGCCCACTACAGGTCCCACTATAGGAACCCTGGCTGTGTGGTGTGACATGCATTGGGTTGCTAACTGCGAGGTGTGCAGTTCGAAACCACCAGTGGCTCCATGACATAAAGATGCGGCTTTCTACTCCTGTAGAGTTAAAGCCCTAGAAAACCACAGGGGCATTTCTACCATCCTGGAGACTCGCTAAGCGTTGGGATTGATGCAATGGCAGAGTACAGGTCCCTAGGAGACCTGGTAGCACTGTCAAGGAGGCGTTGAACAGCTAGCCACAAGGTCAGTAGTTCAAACCCACCAGCCACTCCACCGGAGAAAGAGGAGACTATTTGTTTTGGTATGGAGTCTCAGAAACTGCACAGGGTCGCTGTGAATCAGAGCCCACTCTAGGACCTTGGGTTTTGGTTTAGCAGTCCCTGGAAGGAATCCTGGTGGCACAGTGGTTAAAAGACTCCTGCTAAGCAAGGCACCAGCTGCTCTGCCCACGGTGACCTTGGACACCCCATAGGTTGCTGAGTCAGAACGGACTCAGTGACAAAGGGTTTGCTTTAGGGGATTTACAATTTCCCGGCTATTAGTTAATGGTGCCATTAACTTCAAAGCTGGCTGTGCCCACCACCCCGACAGCACCGTGGAGGCCTGGGGATTAGCCTCCACAGGGTGGCGCAGTTCTGCTGTCACACACGGGAACATCAGGCGTCAGGAGCTGACCTGACAGCAATGGCTTTTTGTCTTGTTTTGTTTAATATTGCTATTTAGCAAGAACATCTCCTGTTGCAGAGGCAAGAATGTCAGAGAAGCACTGTGAGGCTTTCTTAATCATACATACACTTCGATGGTTAGGGAGCAGGTCATCTGGACAAGGATTCTGTGCCCCTTCCAAACGTCAATGCACGGGGCACAGCAGTGAGAAGTCTAGAAAGGTAGGGATGGGTGGGGACAAAGCACTAGGACACTGCTTCCCCCCAGAGTAAACCTCGACGGGGGGCCATGCCAAAGGACATACCTGATACCCAGTGGCAGATATGAAGGCCTCTTCCTATGTGCATGCCTGCTTTAGTAACTGTAAGGCAAGGCGGAGCATAAAGAAAGGGATTATGCTTAGAAAAAAGAATGGGACAAATTGCTAGGTAAAGAGGTTTCCCTAAGAGGCCAAGGTTAATGGTTAATGTGTATGCTTTGCCTCGATCTGGTGATTTTATGAGCTTCCCTAGCCTGGTGGAGCACAAAGACAGGAGATAAATGTCCCATAAGCAAACTCTGTGTGCACTTTCCTCTATCCCATGCTGCAACCACAGAGTGCAAGGCACAGCTAAATTTAGGGGTCCCCTATGGAGCAAAGAGATTTCACATTCGCGGAAATATTCTTTGGCCTACCACGTGGCAATTCTATAAGGAAGTTTATTTACCTTTGAAGTCTGGTCTTTACTTCCATCATCAACAACTATCACCTCGTAAGTGAACTTAGGATCTTGTTTCTACAAGAAAAAAAAAAAAAAGAAACAGTACAATTTGGTAGATTGCTCTTTTTTTATTTTATTTTATGTATTTATAAAAGTTTATTGAAGAAAATACCATTTTGTTTGGGTGTTGTATCAAAGAAATATATTCAATTATCTGGAATGATATTAAAGTGTTTTTTTTATTTTTTAATCATTTTATTAGGGGCTCATACAACTCTTATCACAATCCATAAACACATTAATTGTGTAAAGTGCATTTGTACATTCATTGCCC
>NW_022103908.1:4427200-4477146 GCF_000313985.2 Echinops telfairi | reverse complement strand
GTGATCACACAGGCTGATATGTTCTTCCATGTGGGTTTTGTTGCTTCTGAGCTAGATCGTCGCTTGTTTACCTTCAAGCTTTTAAGGTAGATTGCTCTTGACAATTTGGAATAGACTTTATTTTCTTTCCTTATTAAAAGGGTTACTGGGACATAATCCACATAATATTCAATAGTGCAGTCACATCAAGAAGAGTTGTTTCAGGGGCTCAAGTGGGAAGAGACTGCTTTGAAAATGATGATGGTGGCATAGGTACAAATGTGCTTGACACATTGGAGGAATGTATGGATGGTGATAAGAGATGTAAGAGCCCCCGGTAAAAGTATTTTTTTAAAAAGAGCTGCAAGAGCCCCCAATAAAATCTTTAAAAATAAATATTAAAAATAATAAAAAAGAAGAGTTGTACAACCATTAAGCTTTTAAATGAATTAAAAAAACACATGCCTCATTTTAGTATTGATGCATGTAAATATGCAGCTAACTAAAATTGCGCACACAAAACAGAAAGATTAGGAGAGGTGGTGGGCAGGGGCCGAGTAGCAAATACAGACTCCACCTCTGTGCGGGCTCCATCCTTGCCCTCAAGCTAGGGCGGATTTGAGAGGGATGTGAAGTCCATTCTGTCTTGCAATCTTGAATTAGTTAACTTTTGAGGGCCAGTTTTCATGTCTTTCTAAAAGGGGAACTAAAACATAGTCCCCGTGACCAGTGTGGAAATTACACTTAATAGGAAAAGCAGAAATCCCACACAAAGAATCCCATTCTCTTCCTCCTTTCCTTAATTTCGAGTCTGTAATACGGTCCCTGTTTCACATCACCCTGAACGTGTGGATCTTGCCGGGTCTTGCCAGATGGCAGGGTCTGGCCGGTTAGCACTCGCACGATGTCGTGGTTAGTTAGATTCTCTCAAGTCAGTTCTGGCTCAAACTGACTCCGTGTACAGCCGAACAAAGACACCGCTCAGCCCTGCGCCATCCTCACAACTGCTCTGATGTTCAAGCCCACTGTGGCAGTCGCTGTCCCATCTCAAGGACCTTCCTAGTGTTTGCTGTCCCTCAATTTTCCCAACCAAGATGTCCTTCTCTGGGGACTGGTCCCTCCTGATAACACATCCAAAGCAGGGGAGATGACACCTCCCCGTCCTTGGTACTGAAGGGCATTCTCGCAGTACTTCATCCAAGACAGACTCGTTTGTTGTTTTGGCAGTTAATGGTACTTTCAATATTCTTCAGTCTTCCTCTTCAACACCCAACTTTCACATGCATTTGAGAGCTCCAATTCTAATGAATGAGGAGCCCTGGTGGAGTAGTAAGTGTTGGGTTGCTAACCATAAGGTCAGTAGTTCAAAACCACCAGTTGCTCCTTGGGAGTAAAGAGTTACCGTCTCGGAAACTCACAGGGCCGTTTCTATCCTGTCCTTCAGGGTCGCTGTCTATGAATCAGAATCAACTCAACGGCAATGAGGATTTTTTTTTTAAATTTCCACGAATCTTCTGCCTTTCTCTTATCTACACAAACTCCAAATCAAGATAACTCACATCACAAGCCATTTTCTAAAATGAAGCAGCCATGAAGCTTACTTCATTAATAAATCCCATATGGATATTCCAACAGCAGCAGGGACTCATGCAACTTATTTTTTCTCTTTACATCAGGAAAGAAGAGAAAAATATCTGAGAGGGATTCTTTGAGAAAAATAAACACAAAACCATTCCATTCTAATTAAAAGATACACTTTCTCTTAAAAGTAGCAAAAGAGTTAAAAACAGCATCATATCATCATACTAAGCCTGCAGATACAAGCAGTCTCTCCCTCAGCTTAAACCATACCACTTCAGAGAACAGCAAGTGTGAAGGAGAAATCTCATTTTGTTTTGTCCTGGGGTCATGCTGGGCTCCTCTGCTAAAAGCTGATGGCCAGCCACAACCTGAGCAGGCTGGTGTCGCAGCAGCCGGGGTTGCCCATGCCGGCTCTGCTCCGCGCACTGGGTCTACTCTGGGTCACTGGGTCTAGCTTTCATCAGAGTTGTCCCACATAAAGAGTAAACACAGTACCTGTCTCTTCTCTAGATAGCTGAGAGCTTCATCCATCATCACAGGCACTGAAAGAACAAACCATTAATAAAAACCACTTCTGGAGACAAGTCCCTCAGCCCCGGCGCACCCAGTTTGTGAATGGGAAACATCTGAACAACCTAACTCGCGCCTTTGGGATCCACCTCAGCAGTGAACCCCATCTGGATCGCCTTCTGTCTCTGTTCCCATCGTGTTTGTTACTTTTCTCCGACACATAAATCTGACTTCCTCTTGCCCCTGCTCCTGTTCAGGAGCCCTGGTGGGGCAGTGCGTTACGTGTGGGGTTGCGAGCACCGAAGTCAGCAGCTCGAAACCACCAGCCGCTCCTTGGGCTATTCCTGTAAAGTTACCCACAGGGGCACGCCTCCCCTGCCCTAACGGGTAGGCTGATATGAGTCGGAATTGACTCAAGGGCAGGCGAGTTTGGTCCGACTTGCTCCCATTTCTGATGGCTCACATTCATTTCCCTTCTGAACTACAACAGCCACCAACTAGGCCTCCTACTGGGACACATCTATTCATGCTCTGGAAATAAAAATAAAGCCCAACACTTTTACATTTTCTTTATCCCCAACTTACTCCCTGCCTGTGATAAGTACGTTTATTGTGCCAAACTGGCCAATAAGCACATGTGGGATTAATAAGATTGCAGTTTGATTGGAGGGCAAAGAGACAAATGGCTCAAGGAGCCCCACCTCTCTCTTGCTCTCTGGTGATCGGACAGGTGTGCGGCTGCCTTCGCTAGTTCTCTGCCTCAACTTGCGAGCTACACTATCTGTGAGACACCCAACCCGTGGACCCTGTTGCTAGAGCTTGAGGTTCCTTCGAGACCTGCTTCACCTCGCTGCTGGTGTGTACATTGCTGGAGCTGGGGATCCTGTCATCTGGCTGACTATTGGTGACCTGACCTCCTATTTTCTGCCTGTTGCCGGGCTGCCTGAATTGCTCTATGGTAGACTCAGTTGTCTATTTCCTTGACCTTGGACTAGCAGCCCTTGAGTTGAAGGACTTCCAGTATATTAATTGTTTCACGGAATTGAGTTGAACTGGGCCCTCTGTACTGCTGTGTGGACTAATTAGCTGTCATATTCCTTCGTGCTGTATCTATCTATCTGTCAATAAAATCGTAAGTGTCCCGGCTTTGTTTCTCTAGAGAACTCTGTCTAACACACTGCCCAACAAATCAAATGGCGCGTACACCGTGTCTCTTCATGGTAGGAAGGTACGACGACAGAAAGCTGCTTGGTCGGGGCGTCCAGTAAGCTGGGTAATGGTTCCTTCTGGCCTCTGGCATTCAAGAAGAACTTCTCCTCTTCGTGTTGATGAAGGCGTGGCATTTTCGTCGCAGTTATAAATGCAACAAAGGAAATCTATCAGCGGACATATGAAAATGAAGTTAAGTAATGCTGACCCCTTAAAAAAAAGTCTTGTCCATATACATCATTTACATAATTTTGGGAACTGAACGCTAACTTTCTGGAGTCCCTGGGTGGTTACAGCGCTCAGCTGCCAATTGTTAAGACCAGAGGTTTGGCTGCAGCCAAAGGCGCCTTGGAAGAAAGGGCTGGCACTCTTTCACTGCAAACTCTGCAGTGCAGTTCGTCTCACACATTTGGGGGTGGGGGTGGGGGGAGGAAGTCGGACCGCCTCAAGAACTGGCTGCAGACGTGCACTTTGTGCTCCAGACCCTTAAAAATGGTGTGCACACGACTCTCAAACTAGCATGCACTCAGTACCCCACAGCAGTCCTTCTTACCCCATCAGTTCCTGTGACACTAGTGAGTACGGGGCTTCTCGGTCTCTTCCCATCGGCCATTCCCCAAGCCCCAGGCCTGTCCTTGACCTCACAGAGAACAGCCAATGCAGGATGCCCAGGGGTCCCTCAGCCCTCACCCTCAGTGTGTGCCTAAGTGTACACACACACACACACCCTGGCAGAGCTGTGTAAACTGCTAAAATAAATGTCAAGCGCTCAACTTCTCTCTACTTACTAGACAGACAGCAACCTCAAACTCAGTAAGCGAGAGTTCACAAGGCATTTTTCCACTACTTAGGGGTCAACAAATGTTTCAAATGCGTTTGAGTAATAGCGAAGAAAACCTGAGTCTGGTTGTTATCATGTTGCCTCTTTGGGAGGCAGGGTAAAGTCGGTTAATTCCGAGACAACCCAGGCACCTGTTAACCTGCAGGGCCTAGGACTCATCTCTGTTTACTCGAGACCCCTGTGGGTCTTCTTGATCCGGACTTATTCTAACCTCTATGGGTGGCTAGTCTCCATGCGTCGTCATCACTTTTTATTTGCTTAATCACATCGGCAGAGAAGGGAATCCAGGGACCCAAAGACTGCCCGGGTGGTGTCAGCACTACAGACAGGGGTGGAACTCCTGCAAACCGACAGGGCAGATAAACGAGACGGGTCGTGGGGAGTGCGGGTGGCGGGGACGACACGCCGGGTGGGTGCGTCCGATGTGATCCAAGGCACAGCCTCTGCATCACAGACACAGAGAGTTTCCAAAGAAGAAAGAACGCAAGCCTCCGAAGGAGGGGTGAAAGAATTCTGGAATCAGGGTTGGGAGGAAGCGCGGGCAGTGCCGTCGGCGGAGGGGCTGCTCGCAGAGCCACAAGTCTCAAGCCGAGGGGCGAGCCCAGGCTCGCGTCGGCTCCCACCCCCTGTGCTCACCAGTATCAGGGCCGCGGCCGCCAGCGCCACGCAGAGCCCCACCAGCTGCAGCAGGAGCGGCGCCATCCTCCATGCCGGGCCGCCCTATCCCGCCCCTACACACACGCGGAAGCGCGGCGCGGGCCCGCCTCCCGCCGCCAGAGAGGCCGCGCCGCCCGCGCCTAGAGAGGCCGCGCCGCCGCGCCTGTCCGACTGCCGCCCACAGCGCCCCCGCGCGGCGCCGCCACGAAGGCGCAGCCTCTGCGAGAGGCGCTCCCTCCCAGGTGGCTGGATTACCCTGGATGCCCGGTTTACACTTGCCTTTTCGATAAAAACACCCAAAACTCCAACTCACTGCCATCGATTGATGCCGCCTCATAGCGATCCTCTAGGATAGTGTAGAACGGCCCCTGTGGATTTCCAAGATTGTGTGAACTCTGTATGGGAGTGGAGAAAGTTTTTCTCCTGCAGGTAGTAGAAAGTCTCCTTTTTTTTTCTCCTGTTGGGTGGTTTCGAACAGCTGAGCTTGAGGTTAGGCTGCCCAAGAAAAATTTACTGCCACCGATCAGTGCTGACTCATAGCGACCCTATGGGACAAGGCAGGACTGACCCTTTGTTTCCGAGGCTGTAACTTAAAATTTTTTTTAATTTATTATTATTTTGAGGCTGTAACTCTTAATGGGAGTAGTAAGTCATCTTTCTCTTGACAGTGGGCCGGTGATTCCTAACTGCTGACCTCGCGGATCACACTAAACGTGGTACCACTATGACACCAGGGCTCCTTAATAGCAGCCCAACAGGATGGCTTATTCCATCAGTATTTTCTGCATGTTTTTGTTACGTTCATTTTCGCAGTGAACCGTTGCGCAACGAATCCCTGTCTGGTCCTGTACCCTCTTCACAATGGGTATGTTGGAGCCCATTGCTGCAGCCACTGTGCCAATCCATCTCCTTGACGGTCTTTTTCATTTTCACTGCCCCTCCATTATAAAAGAAGAACAAAAACCCAAATACCAAAAAACTAAACTCCGGCTATGGAGTAGATTACGACTCATAGAGACCCTGGAGGGCAGGGTACAACTGCCCCCGTGAGATTCCAAGACTGTAACCCTGCACACAGTACGGGAGTTCCGTCTTCCTCCCGCAGAGCTGGTGGTTTCAAACTACTGACATCTAGGTTAGCAGCCCAATATGTAACCACCATGCCACCAGGGCTCCATGCTTTAATGTACAATATTATCCTGCATGTAACTGATGTTCGCATGGAACTGAGTGTCCATTGAGGAGGACCAGAGCTGCTGGAATGGTGCTCACTTCGCTATACACTCGGCTACTAACTTCTTGGTTTCCCTCTGTACTAGCAGCATTTTCTAAAGATGCTAAATCTCCCTATTAGGGATTCGTCAGATTACATCAAAGGCAAGACAGACCTCAGGGACGTCTGGCCGGGCGGGCTCGAGACCCCTTGGCCGCGGCACCCAGCCTCGCGGCGCCCGCGGCGCCTTCCCAGGCAGCTCCGCGCGCGGGCGGCGCACTCGGGAACGGGGACGGCTGGGCGAGAGCGCATGCGCGCGGGGGCGGCTGGGAAGATGGCGGCCGGGTTCAAGTGAGTGTTGGCGGGACGCCGCAGGCTGGAGTTTTGCATCCTGGGGGACGTTCCTGACAGGCTTGGGTGTTGGTTCCCTTTAACGTCTGTGCCACGATTCGCCCGCCAGGGTTCCACAGACGACCTGGGTGGCGGCGGCAGAGGAGCGGGGCCTTTTCCCTCGTGGGACCGGCGGAGGAAGGGACTTGGTGCGCTAAGTTGTGCACGTTGTGCTAGCGGCGCCCGGGAGACGCCGGCGGGAAGCGTACCCGATCTCCCCGCTGGTGAGCCTCCAAAGCAGGGTGCCTCGTTCGCAAGGTTTTAGTTAAGCCTTTCGGTGCTGCTGGGGTGAAGCCTGTGGGTGCCAGAGAGCAAGGCTGAAAAGTGGGTGAAGTAGGGCGCCAGAACTCACCGCGGCGGAGTCGATGGCGTAGAACTGTCGTGGGGGTTTCGGGGACTAGGAAGCCGCATCTTCCTCCCGCAGAGCAGCCGACAAACCTTGGAGCGAGCGAGGCACACTCCTTTTGGGGATCTTGAGGGCAGCAGCACAGCGGGTTAACCACTTAACGCCACCGAAGCTCATCACTAACAGGTGGCGACTTAAACCTCAAAGTTCTCAAAGAAACCTAGTTAGAAATTTTGGAGATTGCTGGGTCACTATATCTCGGCCAGCGTGAAGACTTATGTTAACATCGTGGCCTGCCATCATGTTTTTATCTTGTTTCAGAACCGTGGAGCCGCTGGAGTACTACAGGAGGTTTCTGGTGAGTAGTGGCATGTGAACATTGCCGAGTGCTTTCCTTGATTTTGTGTGACATACACATATTTATGTTTTCACACAATTCAACATTTCATCATTTAGAAGGAGAACTGCCGTCCTGATGGAAGAGAACTTGGTGAATTTAGGACCACCACTGTCAACATAGGTGAGGATATTCTGAGTTCTAAAATAGGAAGTTGAGTTCGTTTTATCAGTTTTTTTAAATCGTAGTTTTCTTAGTTTTTGTATACTAGTTGAGAAATTTTGTCATTTGAAAGTTTTTATTTATAAGCTTTATTTTAAGCTACTGCTACCCTTTACATTGGCAAACCCTTCATTTAAATTTCCTTCAAAACATGTTTAATACTTATTAATTTCATTTGTGGCAAATACAGAATTTGTTTCAGCTGTATGATACTCCCAAATTCTAGCCTGTAAACTACTTAAAGGTATTTCAGCCACATCCTACCGCATAGATTTACAGCCTTATAGATTTATAGCCTAGGGATAGTTTCATAAGCAACTGAAGACTACAGATGTATAGAAACCTGAAAATGTACCCAGCAAACTAAAAATATATAGGTTTAAGAAGTATGTAATCATATAGCTATGTTTTTTTTTCTTTTTAATTGGGCTTTTTTCATTTTTCTTCAATACATGTCTTTACAGGTTCAATTACTACTGCAGATGGTTCGGCTTTGGTGAAGCTAGGAAATACTACAGTCATTTGTGGAATTAAAGCAGTAAGTTTACTATGTATCACCTTGGTGTGCAGCATCAAAGTGACTCCATATATTTATTACATTGTAGCACACATTTATAATTTTACAGAATGAGGTACCTAAGTTTCCAATGCGTAGTATTTATTTTTGTTTTCCAAAGGGCTTCTGCCTGAGTATTTGATAATAAGAGTACTAGATTGAATGCCTTTTAATGATAATTTATGAACATTTCTCAACTGTACTAAAATAAAAACCATTTTTAATCTCATTATTTTTAAAAATTGGCATAACGTTGCAAACTAAGAAATGCCTAGCAGCATTCTTTTAGCCAGTGATGACTAAATCAGTTTGAAATGTAAATGTGCAGACTGGTTAAGAGCAAATTGTGAAGAAGCTCAACCAAGTACAAATACCTGTTGTATTCTGCCTGCTTGCTAGGTGTTTTGTAGCATTATTCAGTTTAATCCTCAGAACAATCATTTGAGGTAGTATTTCACTCTTCTTTGTTTTACAGGTGAAGTTCAGTAACGTATCCATGCACCGACGTTCATAAACACAAATGTGGCTCCAAAGCCTGTGCTTTTTCACTTATACTCCACTTGGGGTAATTTAGTCTAAATTCAGACTTCCCTCCTCAGTTAAGCTGGGGTGATAATTAACAGCGAGATTTAATTATCTTTATTTAAATATTTAATTAAATAAAATATTTAAATATCCTCACACACAACCAGGCAAAAAGGGTCATTTGATCTGCCAAAGGCAGCGGTTCTCAACCTGTGGGTCTCGATCTCTCTGAGTGTCGAACGACCCTTTCACAGTGGTCACCCTATTCATAACAGTAGCAAAATTAGTAGCAACGAAAATAATTTTATGGTTGGGGGAGGGGGTCACCACAACATGAGGAACTGTATTGAAGGGTTGAACTGTACTAAAGGGTTACGGCATTAGGAAGGTGGGAGAATCACTGTCCACAGGGGTTGTGACCCACATGTTGAGAACCACTGGTCTACCTACTCTGTAGGATTTCTGAAGCTGTAAATCTATGGACGTCATCTGCTTCTGGTTCGTGGCCCAATTGCTTAACCTACAGCATCACTAAAGATCCTTGATGATGACACCAGCACTTTAAAGTCGTCTGTGCCAGTGTCTCTGGGATTAAATTCAGGTTGTTGGCTATGAAATCAGTAGAAGAGGACAGAAGAGACGGCCAGTTAATATTTTAGAACAGGTCTCCAGGGAATGGTCATGAAAAGCAGCACAGTCTGCTACATACTCTTGTTAACCTTGCGGAGCTACCGGGAGGATTCAGCTCCTGGCATGGCTCCCCAAAGCACAGTAGGCCTAGTGGTGGTGATGTCTGAGGTCGGCCTTTGTAACTGACTGCTGAACTGACCTCACGGTATTTAGTGGCTGCTTTCAGTCGGAAACATTTGTTTGCTTTCGTAGGAATTTGCAGCACCACCAACAGATGCCCCCGATAAAGGATATGTAGGTAAGTTCATTGATTTTGTAATTTTAATGCAAAATAACTTTAACACATTTAATACTGGTAGTTCAGTCCTAGAAATTAAGCATTTGAGTTGAAGAACATCATTCTTAAGATTCACAAATATGCTAGCAGAAACATAATAGCAAGAATCTGCACATTTAACCATTAACTTACTAGCTCTGGTACTGAGAAACAAAATTTCAACTGGAAGGTAGCAATATGGGATGTTTGTTTAACTTACTACTGGTTTTGTTATACAAGCATTGTTTTTCAGTTATACATCCATTTATGTGTATACCTGAAGGCATTTCAAGCTTTCCTGCTCCTACAAAGCATGTTTTATACAATTTTTTCCCCTACTCTTCAGAGGCTTGTTTTTTTATGGTATAAAGCATTCTAAGAAAGCCAAAAAGTTGGATGTAGATAAAGGAGCCATCCCCCATCTATGGGGTATTTTTAATGAGACAAACAAAACTTGGGAGGGCTTAGGGAGAATAGGCCTGCTGTGGATGCTTTGTTTTTTGTGTGTGCGAAATATTGCCATGCTGGAAGACCTGTCCGTGGGCACAGTTGCCTTTGTTACAGAGGGTGGATAATACAGGTTAACACTTACTCATTACATAGGGAATGTTTCTTTCAGTTCCTAATGTGGATCTGCCACCCCTGTGCTCACCGAGGTTTCGGTCTGGACCTCCTGGGGAAGACGCCCAAGTGGCCAGCCAGTTCATTGCAGATGTCATTGAAAAGTAAGATCCTTTTGATAAAAAGACTGACTCTCACTTATTGTTGTTCTAACTTTCATTTATTGTGCTCTGTAATTAAATCAAGTTCACAGATAATTCAGAAAGAGGACTTATGCATTTCTCAAGGAAAGGTGAGTAAAAAGAAATGGGCTTTTAAATTAATTCAGGAGTATTTTGGGGGGGGGGTGAGGCTGGGAGGAGTGAAGAGTCTTAAACCACTAAAGCTTGAAATATGGGTAATTATTATTTTTTAATGGCATTCAGTCAAAATGTCAGCTGTACTCTATTCAAATAAACTATGCAGCTCAGAAGGGGAAAAAACTTTTTTGGACGAGTTTATTTCCTCATTGAGGTGTTGTGTTTTAAGCTGAACTAGTTTTGTCCCTCGAGTTCTGATTATGCTAGTGTGCTCAATGAGAGTTCACACAGAAGTCCCAAAGTCACCCTGGAGATCTAGAACTAGATGAGAACCTAGAGAGGTCTCATTTGGTTTTATTAGCTCTGTACAGTTTAAAACATTCCATGTATTAAGGTTCCTCCTATGAAAGTGCATCCTAAATCAGCTGGGACATTAAAAACCTTTCTTCCCTTGTTTGCTAAACTAGCAACCAGAGTGGGAATTCCTCCTCCAGTTGAGGGAAATCGATGTCCCGATCCCTGGGTAGTCAGGAGCAACCTTTTATCAAAGCTGGTTTTCCATTTTTGGAGGGTAAAGCAATTTTCTACATGGTGTTAAATAAATCCTGGAAGTTTCTATTGTTTAATCAACTGTTGTGTGATTCATAGGTAAGTAAGTAGCCTGTTCTTTCAGGATGCTGATTTGTGTACTGTATTGTAGCTGGCTTGGGTTCTATACTGCGATCTCCTTTGTCTGGACTATGATGGGAACATTTTGGATGCCTGCACGTTTGCTTTGTTAGCTGCTTTAAAAAATGGTAAGCTTTATAAGCGGCAGTCTTTATACAAATGGATCAGATTTTGTGTGTGTGTGTGAGAGAGAGAGAGAAAGAGAAACTTAGTATTGCATTTGGCTCAATAAACTATAAGGACTTTGAGAAAATTTAGCTATCATTCTAGTGTTTCCAGATTAATCAACATGGTATTAATGCAGCTTTCCAAATTACTTAAACGAGTCTTTGAGTGACACCTGCATTTGTATGTAAATGAGTCCCCCTTTGAATTGCTCAATTGTTAGACCTACCTACTGGGTTCAGACTTCAGTCCTCTCTGGGAGGAAGAGAGCTGTAATGATGTCTGGGTGGTTGGGGAAGATTCTACAAGTAGTACCTGAGTTCTTTGCCTTATGTAATGTTACTTTAAAAGTTGGGTTTTGTTGTTTTAAGGCCATAGGTATCCTTTTTAATAGTAAATTTTCTTAATAGGGCAACTAATGTGACCGATGGATTATGCTAACAATGACTGATGCATGCTCCCCTGTTGCTGAGAGTTAGGAAATGTAGTATTGAGCATGGGTGGTCCAGACAATTTGAGTTTCTGCACTAACCTTGTTCAAACCCATTCAGCCACTCTGCACAAGAATTAATTGCTCCTCAAGCTTACCCAAGAAAAACCCGTAGAGCAGTTTTACCCTGTAACAGGTGGTCCCTGAGCTGGAATCGCCTCTGGCCAAGGGTTTGGTCTTAGTGCACTAATAGTGAGAAAGGCAAGGACTCATCTTGGAGTCCTGGCTCCACTGTCTCTTTTCTCATCGGTAAAATGGAGTAATAACTTACTTTATGAGAACGTTGTTGACTAAATTCATTAGCTTGGTAAAAATGTTTTTTAAAGATTATCTGGGATATAGAAAATAGTTCACTGTATTACCCACTAATAACTCATGCGTTCCTAAGTTTCTAAAAGAGAATAGGTTTTAAGGTAGGGACTTTAGATGTGTGTTTGGGGAAACTTCACATTTACTGTTTTCTGTATTCTAAGATTTTTTTTTTTTTTTTTTGGTTTTAGATGATTATTTCTGGGTGCCTTTCACTTGTTCCAATGGGAGACTGACCTATGTACGTTCTACATTTGTGTATCTGCCCTTTTCTAGTACAGCTGCCTGAAGTCACCATAAGTGAAGAAACTGCTTTAGCCAAAGTTAATTTAAAGAAGAGGAGCCATTTAAATATTAGACATTATCCAGTTGCAACTTCCTTTGCCATATTTGATGAGTAAGTTTGTTAATGAAATGTGTTTTTTAAAAGTTTGTTAGGTGATGATGGGCTGTTAGTGAGCTGATTTTTCATGAAGTACTTAAGGTGCCCCCTCTGTCCTGGTTTGCTGTGGATACTACAGTATATAGCTATTGTCCCTACTACCTATTACTAGACAACTTTTAAAAATACACAGATTTTGAGAATGTTTTATGCTCACATCTATTTCTTGGTTTGCTTATTCCTGTAGAATGTTAACTTTTTTCCCCATTGAAAATTTACCTGAGGCTATCTTCAGTGTTTGCCGTGGACGTCAATGTATCCACAAACTGAAGGGCCAATGGTCTTAACATAAAGAATCTCAGGTGGCTATCATCTTTTTTAGATTTCCTGGCAGTTTTCTTTTAGTTCTTGTATGTTTTCAGAACTTAAGCTTAAACTCAGGCATTTTAGTATTAACATTTTTTTCGTCCATAGAATGATTAATTTCTTTTCCTTTCTAAATAGCACTTTACTCATAGTCGACCCAACTGGAGAAGAGGAACACCTGGCCACTGGAACCCTAACGATCGTGATGGATGAGGAGGGCAAACTGTGCAGTCTGCACAAACCAGGCACGTTCCGTTCTTTCCATGGCAGCCCTAAGTGTACTGGTTAAAATTGAGCGTCTTTTCTTAGGGAGGACCAAATGGAACATGGGATGTGCCATCGTTCACACCTCGTTTCCTTGCTCCCTCACATCCCTGATACTTTTTAAAAACAAGACCTTGCATTTTCAACAAGCCTGCAGTAACTTTGATACTGTTAGCCTTAAGACAATACCAGTGCTATATATTGTTCATTTTGTAGAATAACTTGCGCAACAATGATCTTTTAACAAAGGTAGATAACTAAGAGGCTAAGTGTTGGTTTGATTAATTACTTTTGCAGGTGGGAGTGGACTGACTGGCACTAAACTGCAGGACTGTCTGAGCCGAGCAGTTACAAGACACAAAGAAGTGAAAAAACTGATGGATGAAGTAATTCAGAGTATAAAACCCAAGTAAACCACATCTTCCACACGACTTGTAAAAACGGAATCTGTTAGCACTGTGCACCAGCCTTTGCATTAAATATCACTCTTGATGTTCCTCGTCTTCCGTAGTCACTGTCACATAAGATCATTTTTTGGAAAGGCAATGACTTAGGCAAAACCACCCTTGGTTCATTAAACCATTTCCCTGTTTATTTAAAAATCATAGGGTTGTGCTTCTATATAAAGTTTGTACATCTAGCAATGTAAAATACCGACATGTTAAAAAAAAACAAACCCCCAAATCAAAATGACATAAAAACTCAAAATACTTTTGATTCAATGCTCTTTTCAAAGAGGAGAAAAAAATAAATAATGCGAGACTCAGAATTTTGGAGTGGTTGGAGTGCCTCTCTTCATTTTACTTTCTGACGGGCTGCCGGTATGCCGATGTTGATGGAGCTGAGCCGTCTGTGCCGCCGCCATAGCCATTTGATGCTGCAAGAATCGCAACTGCTGCCAAGAGGGGAGAGAAGCTGCATTACATGTGGCCACATATGAGAAGGTGCTTTTCCTGAGTGCCGAAACCCAAAAGGGGGGGAGCACCCCACGGTGGTAAAGGGGTTGATTATACCACATGGAGACACAGTCAAACAGCACTAGTGGCACAGAAGCCTGCTAAGGGCTTGGTGTTCCTTGGCCCTGCCCCAGTTCTCTATGGCAGTAACTCAGCAACTTCAGTGACCATTTTGTGGTGTGATTTATGGCATCATAAAACCACCCAGGATAACTATAAGATAGTCATTGATAATGTGCTAGTTTCATTTCCAAAAGTAAGTGATTATAAATTCTAAGGAAGTGTGACACTTATGAATAGGAACACTGGCATACTTGCCATTTTCTGCAGTCCAATTATTAAAAGGTTAACAATGGTACTTAAAAGCAGTTTTTACTTCAAAATATACTGGAAACGATAAAAACAGATTTGGTAATGTGCCACCAGAACTTCCAGGAGAAAAAGTGTGGCGTAAGTTGTAAGATACTCCGTGCTCCAAGCTGGCCAGCTAAAATGTCAGACTTTTAAATGAAATATGCAAAATTATCAGTTTACAGCTTAGTCTTAAAAAGCAGTAAAACAAAAATAAAGCGAGGTACGAGGGGACCTTAAAAGTTTGTGGGAAAGTTCCATGATCTCTTAATTCCATTCCCCCCCACAAACTTTTTTTTTGAAACCCCTCAGTAGAGTCAAGTCTGCTATCTTTAAAACAGTGCACGAGAGTGAAGTTGCTGGATTACTTGTATCTGCTGCTGCTGCTGGTGAAAGGCAGAGGAGAGCTGGAATCTCTGCTGAGGGAGGCTTTGCTCAGGTCTGTCCTCGGCAGAGCCAAGCTGAGACAACACTACAGAGAGGAGAAGGGGAAAGCAGGCCAGTCAGAAAGTCTGAAGGCTGTCAGGGTTAGAAAAGGACAACACAGAAAATGAAATAGAAAAGTTATCAGTATGATAAGTATTAAATCAGACATTTCAGGGTTAATTTAGTACAGTCTCCTGTTAGTTGAAGATTATCAATGATTACAGAACTTCTTGGATGGGGAAAGGGCAGAGAGCTCACATGTACCAAAGCATGGTATCCCTCTATCTTTTTGTGTAAGTAGAAGGTGATATTAGTGCTGCCTTGTTTTCACAATGTAAGATACATTTAAAATCTAAGCCAGTGAATCGAACAACAAAAAGACACTGGTGATAACCCAAACTACCACAAGGACAAAACAGGTAAACATGAGTGCTAATGGATATGAGACTGAGTGTGCACTTTCCAGCTGAGTGGACCATATTTTGTAGATCAGAAAAGGCAGAAAAGTAATTGCATGTCTAGACCTAGAAATACTCTCACTTTTCAGCTTTAAAGTTCTGTATGCTAAATTATAGGGTAAATAAAGAGTATTTAACTGTAAAAATCATAGAAATCATTAAAAATATCTATGGGAAGCTACTATTTCACAAGTCTCCATCTAGCTCCATATACTTCTGAAGGCTGTATTTGTCTCTAACTTTACCACCTATTTGTATACCATGTCACAATGGTAACTTTGGCACCCTTTCTGGATGAAACTTGTGAATTGGGTGAAAATTTGACACGACAGATCAGTTTCCGGTTAGAAAATTCACAAATATTCATAAAAAGCATGTCACTAATCCCATGTCCCATCTATGTGTTCCTAGTTTCCATTGTGCGTCCTTTAGAATTTTGTCCTGGGTTAAATGTTGTCGTCCTCCTCTTCTCAGTTGGTTGATTCTTCTAGGTGTGCTGGACTTCCCCTTATGGGCCTATGTTACTGTCTGGCTGGAAACTGAGCCATGGAGGTGAGTGCATTTCTAGACCTCAAGGGTGGACTTTGCCCTTGAGTCAATGCTGTAGTGCACATGTACGTAAGAGACCTATGGTGCTGTCGGGTTAGTGTTGAATTTTTAACCACAAGGTAAGAGAATCAAACCCACTGCTGCTCTGTGGGACAAATATGAAGCGGCCTCAATCTGTAGAGCTTTATTGTCTTGGAAACTCTACAGAGGGTTGCTATGAGTCATACTCTACTTGATGGCAGTGCACTTTCAGTTATTGTTTGGCTGAAATTGAGCCACTGTTAAGTTCCATTCCAGGCCCAAAGTGACGAAGGACCTTATGTCCTGGGGGTTCCATCAGGCTACTTAGCTAGCAGGTCTGGTCTCCATGATTTCTCCCTGTCTACTCAAGGCCTTCTGATGCGATCCCTTTTAGAGCTAGTCTTTCTTGTCTCAGAGTCCTGGACACCGAGGGGCGCTGGATGTGTCTGTGTCTTCCATTTTCATGATTCTGCTTTCCTCCAGAGAGACCAATACTCACTCACACACTCCATTTGTGACATATAAATGGACTGTTAGGCTAGCTTGACTTTGGTGGCCTCTAAGCTCCTGTGCCTCTTGGACTCATTCTCTTAATGTACCTGGTTATGTGGAGCAAGTCTCATTAACTTGTGCTACCACATCCATAATATAGATACTGTAAAACCAAAGCCAAACTCACTGTCATCAAGTTGGTTCTCATTCATGGTGACCCTATAGGTTAGAGCAGTGGTTCTCAACCCCTGGGTCACGACCCCTTTGGGGGTTGAATGACACTTTCACAGGGGTCGTCTGATTCATAACAGCAGCAAAATTACAGTTATAAAGTAGCATCGAAAATAATTTTATGGTTGGGGGTCACCACCACATGAACTGTATTGAGGAGTTGCGGCATTAGGAAGGTTGAGAACCACTGGGAGTATAACTGCCCCTGTGGGTTTCTGAGATTCTAACTTTACAGGAATAGAAAGCTGAGTCTTTCTCCCTCAGAGTGGCTGGTAGTTTTGAATGGTTGACTTTGGGGGTAGTAGCCCAATTCATAATGACTATGCAACCAGGGCTCCTAATTGCAGTAAAGACATTCAAATATTCCATCAAATACACATGCATGTGGATGCAGCTGTATACCCTTTGCCTCTCTGACTTGCTACTCATGGTTGACTGTTATCGCAGGACTATGTATATAACAGTATCTCCCTGTGCTGTTTTACTCTTGAACTCCCCCATACCTCTCTCCTTTGCCAGCCCTCTCATTGCCACCATGTTCCCTTCACCTACTTGGTTGAATCCACTAGACTTCTGCTCCATGCAAACGTTCTACAATTACACTACCTCCCCCTGCCTTCATTACACATTTGTGTCTCTGGTTCCCTATTTCCAGTCTGGTCTGTTTCACTTTTGAATACTTCTCTACTTTGGCACCTGGTGGCACTGTCATGGACATGAATTTCTAATGGCTAATGTTCATGAGCATGTGTGTGTTGGCTGAATTATCTTCTTGGGGAATGTACTTATGCTTTCTGCCCATTTTTAAATCGATAAGTCTTTTTATTATTGAGCTTTTCTATACATTTTAGAGATTAGAGCCATGTCTGATATTCCATTAAGTTTTACATCCTGGAAGGACTCAAATCTATCCCTTTTCAATGCTTTGAGTTTGGGGTACAGAAGAAGTAAGTCTACAGGGGCAAGTTCAGGTCTGTAGGGTGGATCAAGTAAGCTTTCCTAAGGAAATTCTTATATGACAGCTCTTGCTACTCTCAAATGAGAGCTGCATTGTCATGATGGAAAACAACTCCTTAGCACATAAGCTCCCATAATCCTATATCCTTCAAAAATATTTATCAAGATTATCCTTTTAAAATCTCTTCTCCAAAAAAAAAAAATTAAATAAATAAATCTATCTATCTATCTATCTACATCTCACCAAAACCTCCTGAGCTGACCTCTGCCTTGAATTTAACTGGCCCAAGAGCATCTTCTTGGAAACTACCATTTTGATTGAACCTTTTTGGGGTGGATACATCCTAATAGGATTAAGACAAGTGTATTACTGGGAAAACGTGTCTATAGCCATCCATTGACTGCAGAGAGAGATTGAAACATCTTTTGTTGAGAATAAATCCAGAAGATATGAACTGAAACTCTGGTAGCAATATTTTTTTTATTTACCCTGGTACTATAGCCATTTTGGTTAATTTATAACTCAGGTGGTAGAGGTGTAAAATTGCAGATTTCCACTTGAAACTTCAGAACCTGTACATCATCAGAATTATTTACAAAATAAAGATGGATAATTTTGCTAATTAAAGGACTTCTGAATTCAGGGACTGAATTGTAGAAATTTAAAGATACCTTATTAATTCCACAGTGATAAAACATTGACATGTTCACTCATTCAATCCTCAAACTCCACTACAGCTATCTTACATGTGTGGGTTTCCTGATAGTAAGCAGATGTAGAAATAAGTCTTTAATTGTCAGGCAAACTTTTGTTTCACTCTTACCTACCAGAAGCAGTGAAAGTCATTTAGTTATTCCAATGACGAGTGGCTGTCAGAAGTTAGAGTGTTAACCAGTATGATTTATTTCAAACTACAAGCTATCACAGTAAAGAGTATATGATCTAAAACAATGCAGTCTCAATAAACCTATAAAACTGGGTTATTAAAGCAGCTGCACATTCTGAGGGGACATGGGAGAAGGGGAGGTGGGGGGAAAGGAAGTGATGTTAACAAACCCAGGGACAAGGGAACAACAAGTGATCCAAATCAGTGGTGAGGAGGGTGTAGGAGGCCTGGTAGGGCATGATCAAGGGTAATGTAACCGAGAGGAATTACTGAAACCCAAATGAAGGTTGAACATGATAGTGGGACAACAGGAAAGTAAAAAGAAATAGAGGAAGGAGCTAGGAGGCAAAGGTTATTTATAGAGGTCTAAATAAAGGCATGTACATATGTAAATATATATATGATGATGTGGAAATAGAGCTATGTGCATAAATGTATAGGTTTAGTATTAAGGTAGCAGATGGACATTGGGCCTCCACTCAAGTACTTCCTCAATGCAAGAATACTTTGTTCTATTAAACTGGCATTCCGTGATGCTCACCTTCCTGACGCAATCGCTGAAGACAAAGCGGGTGCATAAGCAAATGTGAAAAAAAGTGATGGTGTCTGGCTATCAAAAGATATAGCATCTGGGGTCTTAAAGGCTTGAAGGTAAACAAGCGGCCACCAACTCAGAAGCAACAAAGTCCACATGGAAGAAGCATACCAGCCTGTTCGTGATCATGAGGTGTCGAAGGGATCAGGTATCATCAGAACAAAAAATCATATTTTGAATAAGGGGGAGTGTGGAGTGGAGGCCCAAAGTCCACCTGTAGGCAATTGGACAGCCCCTTACGGAAGGGTCACGGGGAGGAGACTAGCCAGTCAGGGTGTAGTGTACCAATGATGAAACATACAACTTTCCTCCAGTTCCTAAATACTTCCTCCTCCCCCCGCACTATCATGATCCCAATTCTACCTTGCAAATCTGGCTAGACCAGAGGATGTACACTGGTACAGATAGGAACTGGAACACAGGGAATCCAGGGTGGATGATCCTTTCAGGACCAGTGGTAATACTGGGAGGATAGAGGGAGGGTGGAAAAATAATATATAAATTATCAAGGGTTCATGAGGGAGGGGGGAGTGGGAAGGGAGGGGAAAAAATGAAGAGCCAATGTCAGGGGCTTAAGAGGAGAGTAAATGTTTTGAGAATGATGAGGGTAATGAATGTACAAACATGCTTTTCACAACTGATGTATATATGAATTGTGATAAGAGTTGTATGAACCCCTAATAAAATGATAAATAATAAAACAAAAAAACCCAAACCAAAACAAACAAAAAACCCTCCTCTATGGAGGAGACAATGAAGTGTAAACAAACAAATAACAAAACCCCCCAACAACAGCTGCACAGGCAAAAGAAACAGATTTGGGTGGACTCCTAGAAAGCTGGATAATTTTGTAATATTTTGCCAATAAACTGTAACATGAGGAAAGACTCAAAGTATTGTTAATAAATCTAAGCCAAAAATTTAATTAATCTTTTTTTCTAGTTACTATTTACAAGGGAAGGTAAAGAAATAATTACAATGACGAGATCATACATTAATACTTTTAGTAAATTCAGCATATGATGCGATGAAGATACCTACCAGCTGCCTGGGACTGCATAAAACTCCCTACTCCAGTCAGGTTGATAACAGCTGCCTGTTGAGCAGATAAGGCCTGTTCTTGACTGGCTGAACCTGGTTCAGAACCCTGAACAGAAAAACAATAAATAAAAGACTTACACAAGTAGAAATAACAATTTTGAGTCAGTGAAAGAAATCTGGATTTTTTCCCCCCCTTATGAGAAATTGGAATATCAAGATAATGGATCAGCCCCCACTCTTGATTTTTGCTTTTGTTGCAGGTCTAACTTAGGTGACCCCATGCACTACAGAGCAGCACTGCTGCCATAGGCTTGTTGTTTTTTACTGTAGTTGTTCGTTCAGGAAGCAGGTGGCCAGGCTTGTTTTTCCCTTGGCTCTGCTGTGTGAGTTCAAAGTACCAACCTTTGGGACTTATAACACGGATAACAGAAGACATCTGAAGTACCCCAAAGACTCAAGAATAGATTTATGGCATTCTTAAAGCAAGAAAATAGAACTTAGCTTTTCAGAATTTATTCTACATTCGGTTACTAGTTGGTGATCAATGGATAATTCCTAAGACTTGTCTAGGTTTTCTTTAAAGTAAACTTCTGGAATCTCAAAGCAGCCTTTGCTACATGGCACTGGCACTCCTGGCAGCACACAGGGTGAGAAAGACAAGGCAGATGGCTTGTGAAGGAGAACAGACAACTGGCTTTACTATACATAACATGAGTGCGTGTGTGTGTGTGTGAAGAAGCTAGTATAAATGCAGGACCTAAGATCAATGTGCACAACTTAGTTCTTAACAAACACTAGCAATGAATATGTAGAAACCAAGATTTTAAACAATGCTATTTACAATTTCTAAACAAAAAAAGTAAAACAGATAAAAATAACAGAACACATACAAGTTGTATGTTAAAACTAAGAAAGGTCTGACATTCATGGAACTGGAAGACTCAATACTGTCAAGAAGTGAATTACTCCCAAGTTGAACTTAATTCTGTTAAAAGTACATGAAAATGAATACAGAAATATAATGGGACTACAGTAGATAAAAAATTTGAAGAAAGTGGGAAGAACCACTATCTGATTTTAAGATTTGTTAATATAATGAAAACAGTATGGTATTTGTAGTGGGATAGACACTTAAGATCAATGGAACAAAATAGAGATCACAGAAGTAAACTTACACACCAATAGCCAAATTATTTTTCATAAAGATACTAGTTTACTAATTCAGTAGTGGAAGGACAAGTTTTCAACAAATGGTGCTGGAAGAACTGACCATTCAGAGCCAAAAAAAAAAAAAAATCTTCCTGCCCCTGTGGGTTTCCAAGATTGTTAACTTCATGGGAGAAGTTGGTGGTTTCAAACTACTGACCTTGCTGTAGTAGCCCATCAGGGCTCTTTATAATAAAGGTTTCATAAAACAAAAAATGCAAAGCAAAAAACAAAAAAGGCAAAGCAACAAAAGAACAGTTTACAAATATTCTCCCCACCCAAAATACATATAGCAAAAGAAAGTGGGAAGACATCACCACAAATGCAAATACATATTCCTCATATAAGGGTTATGTCGAGACACTTTGAATCACAAATAGGAATATTCAAAAATATAAGAACAAAATCATGGAAGGCCTACTATACTAGTATTAACATAAAAGAAGACAATGGGAGTATCATTAATATGATAAACAGGATCAATTAGTCAAGGGAACATAGCAATCCTAAATTTGTACTGAACAACTGTTCATTGTTAGGTGCTGTAGTGTGAGTTCCCATGCACAGTGAAATACCACTCGGTGCTACTACATTCTTTCAGCCTATTGTTGCAGCCACTGTCAACGCATCTCCTCAATTGCTTTCTTCTTCTTTTTTTTAATTTTTGGCTGACCTTCTACTTTATTAATAGAGTTTTAAAATATATGTTGAAAAAACTACCAGGAGAGGAGAAATAGAAATTGCCATAATTTTTGGTTCTAGAGTCCAACTTCTTCAATAACTCGTAATGTCAAAAAGCAATCATTAAGGATGCAGATTTGAATAATGCGATCCAATAATTTGCTCTTTGTTAGAACACTCTTAGCTGCAGCAGAATACATTCTTCCCAAGTTCATATGGAACACTCACCAAGATCTTCTGGACCATAAGATAAACCTCAACAAACTTTTAAGCAATGAAAGCATATTTTAAAGCCACAATGGAATTAAACTAGGAATTAATTATTGAAATATATTTGGGAGTATCTCAGACTATCTGAAAATTAAGCTTCCTCAGTATCTGAAAATTAAACTTCTATAAAAAAATCGCAGGCATCTAAATAAATTTACAAGGGATATTAAAAAGTCCCTTGAATTGAATGAAAATGAAAGACCCTATGAATGCTTTATGCTGCACTGAGGTTGAGGGAAATTTCTAATATTAAAGGTTTAGTTTAGAAAAAGTTTCACCTCAATAATCGAATCTTCTAGTTTAAGAAACTAGAAAGACATTAAAACTGTAATACAAAAACCAAAACCAAAGTAACTTTCCAGAAATAACCTACTGCTGTGGAGTCAATTCCAACGCAGAGCAGCCCTGTAGGGCAGCGCAGAGCTGCCCGAGAGTTTCTGAGAACGCAGAGCTTTACGGAAGCAGTTTCACGTTTCTCTCACAAAGCAGTGGTTGGTTTGAACTGCTGACCCTTCGGTCAGCAGTTCTACCATTATGTGCCATCAGGGCCTAAAATCTATAAATTTCAGGAGCCCAAAGGCAAAATCAATTCTGAGAGTTACCTTAAGGAAAATTTTATAAAGGATAAGGGCAAACCTTGAGAGTCTCCAGGCAAAATGATTAAATTGCAAGAAAATTCAATTAGCTTTAGACTTCTCAAACACAGTCACAACGCTGGACAACAACGTGCAGTTCCAATTAATTTAAAGAA
Organism: Echinops telfairi; assembly: GCF_000313985.2. NCBI lineage: Eukaryota > Metazoa > Chordata > Mammalia > Afrosoricida > Tenrecidae > Echinops > Echinops telfairi. The sequence goes on along the minus strand of NW_022103908.1, from coordinate 4,454,457 downwards.
AAAAGTGCAAACCAAGGAATTTATATGCAACCAAGCAATCCTTCATGAACTCATGGTAAAAGCAGTTTTGATCATGGCACTATCTTCCTGAGCAATCTTCTAAGGGCAAGCATTACCCAACCAAGAACTGCCTGGGGAAGCCTGGATTAAAGGGACTGGCAGTGAACATTTTATACGTTTCGTGTGAGCTGAGAGAAATTCTGGAGTTCAACTCAAGGCAACATTATTTTAGGGTTTCCTAAGTGATTTTCAAAGTTCAGCCAAGGTCAGAAATCCTTACTTTAATAGTTCGACCCTTAGCAAGAAAGGCCAAACAATCCAATTAGTTAGTATAGGATGAGAGCAGACAGTTCACCCAAGACCTCCGTAACAAAGATGAAGAAATGCACATGATTAGGCACTTGAGTGATGCAAATAAAAATGAGATACCACTTTACCAAAGCATTAATAACACCCCCCGCCCCCCAAAAAGAAGTAAAGCAGAAAACACCAAAATGCAGCAAGGATGCAGAGAATGTAACCCTCCTACACTGTAATGTGGTATCATCACTATGTAAAGTGGTAGGGTGCTTCTTCAAATACTTGGGAATAGAAATATCAAATGATCTAGCAATCCCACTACTTGGTACAAAGCCTAAATGCTCCCTGGTGGAAAAACAGACTACTACACTTTGGTCAGGTAGATTAAGACCAACAGTGAAGCTGTGAAACACTTCATAACATGGATGATCTCGGAGCACCATCACACTTGGTGAAATTAACCAATCAATTACAAGAGGATAAATATTATAAAAACCACTATTATAAAGTGTCAAGCAAAGGTTTTCACACTAAGGGTAGATGTGTTAACTTGGGTGAAGGGGAAGATAATCACCAACAAGAGGAAGCAGACAAAAAATGGTGGAGCCAGGATAAGACATTGAGAGAGTGGCAATAATAAAAGGCAACAGAGGCAAATATGTTGTATACCCAATCCTGCAAGTGCTGAGCTACAAGCTACTTAGACAGACATGCAAACTGATCAGATGTAGAAAGGAGAGTGGGAATAGACCCACAAATATATAGATTTGACAGAGGACATTTGTATATTTGTTTCATATATGCCCATGTATGTGGCAGGGTAGGGCATGCAGGAGGCAAAGATATGAATACTTATTAGACATAACCTAACAACTTTGAGGGAATGAGCCAGTGTGCTTGGAAGCTCAGGACCACAGTTTAAAGGGACACCTAAGTCTAGTGGCCCTGCAGTTTGCAAAGACAATACTTGAGTGAGTAGTGTAAGTGCGGGTCTTAAAAATCTTGTGAGTGTGACACATGGCATCCAGGTCAGATAAATCCCTTAGGAACAGAAATGGGAGTAGCAATACCAGGAGGGTAGGGGGGAGGAGGGAGAACTAATCACAATGATCGACACATAACCTTCCACCCCAGGGGGATAAACAACAGAAACCACAAGGGAAGGGAGACAGTGGTTGGTGTAAGATATGAAATTAATAATAATTTATAATTTATCAAGGTGTCATGAGGGTGGGAAAAAAGAGCTGATATAGAAAGGGCTCAAACAGTAAGGAAAGGGCTTATCAACGGCTCAAATACAAAGTAAATGCTTAGAAAATAATGATGGCAACATATGTACAAATATGCTTGATACAAGTGATGTATGGATTGTTAGAAGAGCTGTAAGAGCCCCCAATAAAATGATCTCAAAAAAAAAAAAATCTTGTGAGTAGCCATATAAAGACAATCACTGGTCTCTCCCAGTCCAGAGGAAAGAAGAGTAATGAAAATGTAAAGCTATATGGGAACAATTATCCAACTGACTAAAAGATCCCAGAAACAGCAGTGTCTATAATCCTGAGATCAGAACTACCACCAACTGCTCTGAAAAGGATCAAATTACAAACCCCTGATTGAGACAAAAATGTGGAATGAAACCTCCAAAACTACATAACCCTCAGACATCCTTCAGGTCATAAACAACACACCCTGTGATAAAATAATCCACCCTCAAGATCAGCAGTTCAGTATCTACCCAAGCTCAGAGTTAAGAAAGGAGGAAGAAGAGAAACAGGGAGACAGTGGATCAGGGGTGGTACACTGAGGGGCTGGCAGTGGATGAGTTGAAACAAAGTGTGTACAAGCTGTTGGATGTGAAACTGGTGATCTGCTCTGTAAACCTTCACTCAATTCATAAGAAAAAGGTTTTTTTTTTTTTAAAAAGGCTAACATTAAATATATGAAATCATTTGAATAAGCTTGAAAAGTTAATAAAAATATTGCAAAATCTGGGACAGAACAACAAAAGGTGGAAAGCGTCTACCTGTTCCCCAGGTTGGTGAGGACTAGAAGGTGTGGGCTGCTGAGGTGGTGGTTGTGGTGTAAACTGAGAGAGCTGTTGCTGCTGCTGCTGTTGCTGCAGAGTGTTAAAGATGAGTGAGCCACCAGGAAGCTAGTAAGGGGTTTAAAGAAAAAATAATTAGACTGAACATATTCTTTCATATGAAATGAAATTTTTCTTGATTCCACAAATCTGTTTGGAATATATTCTGTGTAGGAGACCCTGGTGGTGCTAACCTTAGCATGCTTAGCTTTTAGCCAGAAGGTTGGTGCTGGGAACCTACGTAGACATTCCAAAAGAAAGTTCTGTCTTCATATTCATGGGTCTTATAATGGAAATTTCTGTTTTTCCAAGAACCTTTTGTTCTCTTGGCATAAGTGAGGTCTCCATGGTTCTTTGGTATTTTGATCCTATGTGCTAGACATTGTTCAAAGCACCAAGGAAACTGGTTAGCAAAGAACAATAAAAATTTCTGACCTTAAAAAAAATACCCCACTCCCGACCCTTGTCCGGGTATGAAGTGCTCAGTGGATTGCCAAAAGGTCAGTGGTTTGAATCTACTAGCTACTCTGCAGGATAAACCACTGGCAGCCCCACTTCTGTAAAGATCTCAGCCTTGGGAAACCCCACAGGGTAGTTCTACTCTGTCCTACAGGGTCACCAAAAATCAAAATTGTTGGCACAGCAGAGAGTGGGTTCTTAAAACAGAACAAAAAGATCCTCAAACTACTTTGGAAAGACAGTTTTTAAAGTGCTGTGCCTTTAGTATGTTAAATCGCTTAATACTCTTTAAGCACCAATCTCACTGCCTCAATATCTAGCTTGCAAAATTTACAGTGTAGTTTTATTTAACTGTAGTCATGCATCAGTACATTAAATGTATTGGGAAGGATAAACAAAGAGCTAATGGTAATCAGAAATATCTATTAAGAAAATTCAACTCCAAAATTTGTTCTGTATTTTCCACAAAATAAGAAATGCATAAATTTTTATTTAACATAGTGAGGAAAACAAAGGCTGAAGAGAAAATATATTAGATATCCATTATTTCTAGAGAAAACTGCTTGGTCTGTCATTCTACACCTAAAGTTAATTCAAATAGAAAAAAAAAAAAAGATGAGGAAGCATCCAGGCATCTAGAAAGTTTTAGTTTAAAAGTGAAAGCTATGGTTTTCCAAATGTGTCACTCCATGGAATTCGGCTTATTCATTTAAGGGTTGAGGGTGATCGTGCTTTCCAGTTGATTGGTTTAATATAATTGTCAGCATTTCTTTTCCAACTCCTAGTTGACTATGTAGGACCTGGGGTCCTAACAGCTTACAAGGCTATCCCCAAGTGTAACATTTGTAATTGCCTCCGTGAACAAAGGCCTCCATTGCATTAAGACCAGAAGAACTGCATGGTGCCTTGCCACTATTTCTGAATGCTTCAATCAATGATTCTACAGGAGTCTGACAAAAAAGGAGATCAAATTGTAAAATCATATCATGAAATCCAGACTCTCTGGAGCCACTGATTGGATAAATTCTCAAACTACTGCCTTGAGATAACCTTTTAAACTACTGCCTTGAGATAACCTTTAACTATTAAGTCATAAACCAAAAACATTCCTGAAGCTGCTGTTACAGCAAACAACCATCTAGCTTAACTAGTCAAGAATGTGGATGGTAAACATTATGCGCTTTTAAAGAAAACATTGTATACAATGGAACTCTTACCAGCATCTCAAAACGTTCAAAGTAAACGTTCAAAGTTTTACAAACAGAGAAAGAAGAAATCGGAACAGGAAGAAGAATGCTGCACACTCTGAGGAACATAATGTCACTGTATTATACTTATTCAGATTGTTGGCCTCGTGTGTATGTTGCTGCGTGTATATATTCTACAATTAAAAAAATGGTTTATCCCCTTTACTTGCATGGACTTAAACCCTTAAGAGAACATACAAGCAAATGATAAGTACAGGACTCATCAGAGGTCTGTGTGAGGGGAAAAGAAGCTGTTCTTTGTTGCTAACTACAGCTGGCACAGCACCAATGGATCCTGGGAGAGGCTCTATCCTACCCAGTAGGTCCCCAGCAGGAACAACTGGTGATCTGCTCCTGCAAGATTACAGCTTATTAGCTAACCCCACGGGGACCTCTGCTCTGTCACACGGGGCTGCTGTAGTAGAAATGGGCTCAGTGGCAGCTAACAGCAGCAGCAACAGCACAGTTCACCATCAGATGAATATGGACATAAGCACAGGCTGAAACTGCCTTCCTCCATGTGTTAAATAATAACAGTAGCGAAATTTATTGAACTGAATCCTTATGATTTTAAGGATTGTTATAATTTTCAATGCTGTAAGAAAATTCTGAGAAAAACTCTTAACAATATGCAGGAAAATAACCTAAATAAACCAATGTGATCCAGTCTTGTCCGTGGGCAAGTAGATTGTCCTGCAATTACAGTCTGCAAATGCTGATACAGTTTGCAGGTTATCTCCCGAAATTCTGCCCTAACCTCACTTTCTCAATTTTGCTATCCTTGGCTACCAGTTAGTGTTACTGTCATTTCCTACAATTTCATAGTTATGCAACTTCACGTCTACAGATTTCTATTTCATGTCTTTTCTACTTTACCTGTAGTAGATAATTCTATCCATTTACTAAACTAGTACTTTAATACCATATGCCATCTTTAAATGAACGAACTTAGAACAATACTTGGACTGCTACAGGTTCACAATGTATACTAAATTCTCTATGTTCTATCCTCTTTATGAATGCACGGATACTAACATGTTTACATGTGCTGGTAAAGGAAAGGCCGGTAGTACGAATCCACCTAGGGGCAGCACCCAGAAGAAAGGCGTGGAGGTCTACTTCTGAAAAAACAACCACTGCAAACCCTACAAACCACAGTGCCACCGAGACACACATAGGACTGCGATGATTTGGAATCAACTTAACCAATACCTTTTCTTTTTAATGCTACAAACATTAAATACATGCCTGCTATGTGCTATTGGCACTGTGTAAGAAATATTTCCTCCTCTGAAAAAGAAAAGGCCTATTTTAAAAAATCTTGTAAGTTTTTTATAGGTTAGTCTGATTTTCTTTAATTATATAGTGCAATTATTTATATTTTATTTTTACAAAGGAAAATTTGTTCTTAAAAAAAAGCACACAACCTGTTGTAAGCAAACAGCATTATGCATATGCATGCACAAAGAGGGATTATTTTGGAAGTCTATATACTGCTTCTCTTGTAGCAAAGTATTCTCCCTGGTAGTGTCCATTCTCCCTGTTGAAACAGGGGTACTGGACCCCAGGACAATAAGGTATACAGGATACTGCTTCTGTCTCATTCACTTGACCACTCTTAAGATTCTGAATAGAGCTCAAAATTTCAAATTCTATATCAAGTCTGGCTAGACCAGAGGATGTACACTGGTACAGATAGGAACTGGAAATACAGGGAATCCAGGGCGGATAATCGCTACAGGACCAGTGGTGTGAGTGGTGATACTGGGAGGGTAGCGGGAGAGTGGTTTGTTAAGAGGGAACCAATTACAAGGAACTATATGTGACCTCCTCCCTGGGGGACGGACAACAGAAAAGTGGGTGAAGGGAGACGTCGGACAGGGCAGGATATGACAAAATAATAATTTATAAACTATCAAGGGCTCATGAGGGAGTGGGGAGCGGGTAGGGAGAGGAAAAATGAGGACCTAATGCCGAGGGCTTAAGTGGAGAGGAAATGTTTTGAGAATGATGAGGGCAATGAATGTACACGTGCTTTACACAATTGATGTGTGTATGGATTGTGATAGGTTGTATGAGCCCCCAAATAAAATGGTGTAAAAAAAAAAAAATTCAGATGTTAGATACCATATATACTCGAATATAAGACAACCCGAATATCAGCGAGGCACCTAATTTTACCACAAAAACTGCATAAAAATGTGCTGGAAAACTCAGCTTATGTATGAGTATATACGATATATACAAATACACAGTGTTACAAAACTAAGTAAATTAATAAACCCAAAATTCAAGTAGAACTTCTTTGATCAAAAGCAGAAGTTTAGCCTTACCTGGAGTAGATTTAAGGGCCTGAGGTTTGTAGAATTTTTTAAGCCAAATGGAACACCTGTTAAAGAAATCCACAATTGTAACAAGGAAATAAATTTAACTACATGATAAAACAATCGATAATTTTAGTATATGCAAAACCATAGGACCCCGACTGGTACAACGGTTAATGGCTTTGCTATTAACAAGTTAGCAGTAGCAATCTGCTTCTGTCCAGACGACAGCCTGGAAGGCCTGTGGGCAGCCCTACTCTGTCCCCGGGCCGTGAATGAGTTGGGATTGACGGTCAGCACCTAACAGCACGCAGAACGAGAGCACTGCAGATACTCTCCGCACAGGTGCACTTATTGACCACGCTCTTAATCACCTTCGAAACACAGGAAAGGTTTTTCCTATTTATCAATGCTGGAAACGGTATGTTTTGTAACACCAGCTTCATATTTTAGACCCTGGAACTTCTTTACCACTGTTTTAATGACCGGCTGGAAAAATAATAACCTACAAGAATGTGGACACTATGAATGTAATAAAACTATCACTTTTGTGCAAGTCTTTTACAGGCATTGCCATCTATTTATAATTTTTATTACTTTGGAGAACCAATACTATTTTTCCATGAACTTCACGACGCTCATTCATACATATCAAGTCTTCTAAACATACAATTTTAAGTGGGGATAAAACAAAAGAGGCGAGCAATTCACATGTGAAAGAATCAAAGCCTTGTGTGGGAGACGGCAGCATTGGTATCACTTTCAGGTAGCCTTCCCATGAAGAGAAATGGCTTCATTTCCTTTAGACATTAGATCTGTACATCAATTTATAGGTTTACTTACGAATGACAAGCACCTTTATATCACTTCACCCATGTAGCTAAGTATTTTTACTTGCATTAGAGAAAAAGCAGTCAAAGGAATGAAAATTAAGGTCCCACAGTTAGCAACTGAATGGAACTGTCTTGCAGCTGGCAAAATTGACCCCAAAACCCTAAGAGATGATTCTGTCTCCAGGGCTCCAGTAACTCAGCACATTTATGCACATAAAAATAAGAAATCCAACTAGAATTATGAAATCACAGCTTTAGGAGGGTTCTCTTTCTCATAACATAACTTTCTGGCAAACTGTTCTTAATACATCAAGTTGTTTTTACTATTAAAATTTTCCTCATAGGAAAAAGAATTGCTCTGAGGTATTATAAACTTTGTGGAGAATTAGAATTAAGATACTGAAATTCTAACACAAATGTTTTGAAGTTTCTTTCACTGCTCTTTTAAAGAATACATAGAAAGCGTCATAGCTATGGCACAATCATCAATGAAGGTGATCACCACAATAAAGCTAACACTAAAAATGACGGTAACACACACATCCTTTGCTGTATAACCCTTGACCCATAGCAATCTTATAGTGAACCTACAGGACTGAGTAGATCTGCCCCCTCACATTTCAAAAGTTTTATTCTTAAAAATTTTTTTATTGTAAACTGGATGAAGATTGACAAAGACCGTATGTTTTATATTTAACAATTCATACAGATTGTACTATAGCTCACTCACTGCAAGAGCCCTCAGTGCAACATCATGGAGCCTGGGTTTCCATTTCTATTCTTCCTTTCCTAACCCTTCTCGACTCTGTGCTTGGGCCAATGCTGCTCTTCTGGTCTCAAGTACTTGATTACTTATTCTAAGGTGTGTGTCTATCATTAGTGTTACTGTTCCCCTTATAAACGGATGTCTGTATTTTCAGCTAAAACTTGAGCTATGTGAATAAGTTGAATTCTAGACCTATTAGGTGACTAAAGGTCATATCCTTGGACCCTTAGGTCAAGGTCTCAGCAGTCTCTATGCAAACAGGAGCCTGGTCTTTATCATTTTTAGTTTTATTCCACATTTTTCTCCCATTTTACCTAGGAACTCTAATGAAGTCCTTTACAAAATTGTTAGTGGTAGCTGGGTACCATCTAACTCCTCTGGTCTCGGGGACAGGAAGACTGATGTTTGCATGGTCTATTAAACTGCTTCTACAAATGATTTTTCATCACTTGTCTTTCCCCAGGAAAGGAAGAGACCCTAAGTTGCACCTTACATGGTTGTTCATGAGTTTTTAATACCTGAGTTGCTTACTCACCAAGTAGGATGTGGAACATCGTCTTACATCATCTTCAGCCGACTGACCTTAGTATCACTCCAGACTTTGGGTCTGAGCCCCCTGGCCTAGCAACTCATTCTCTCAAGATATTTATATCTAATAAGTTTCCATTAATTTTGACCCCTGTATGATGCACTGTATTCACGGATATATTTGCAGTAAAGGTAAATACCCATATACAAATATTTGATGCCAATTTTAAAAGTTGATGAAGTTATACTCCACTTTCCTTCTTACAGCTGTGTCTATCAATGCATCTAATTGTAAATTATCATTGTTGCAGGATTGTGTATGAGTCATTTACCTCTGTTGTCTCCACCCTAGCACTCTTCTAGGGTTTCTCCCCCACCCAACTCAATATCAGTTATTTCCAACCCCCCTCGTATTGTATATTGCAAACACTGTAATCTTTACAGAAGCAGACTGCCTAGTATTTCTCCATTAGAGCTTTTCTTGGGTTTGGGCCCCTGACCTTTGTTAGTATGTAACCACTCACCACCAGAGCTTTCATGATGATGACTGTCAATCAGGGCCCTGGCTCAGTGAACGCCTTTCATTTGCATTTACTCTTTTAATCTGTACAATTATCTGAGGTAAGCAATTACAGGTCTGCCCACTATCCAAAAATAAAGCATTCTTATGAAATCTTTTATAAGCCAAAATTACATTAGTTTATAAGGGAGAGAACTGTTGAGCTTTTGTAGACCCAAAATATAATCATTCAGTGATACCAAACATCACACAAAACCTAAAATTACACTAACACAGTAAAGGAAGGAAATAAACGATAAATATATAGTTGAAAAAAGTATAGATACTGTCTGTACAGTGTCACTCCTAGGGAAGGAGCTTAGCAGAAGTTGTCTTACTGCTCAGGGTACATGCTGCCTCTTTTACTATCTTGCTGTGAAACAAATGCTAACAAATAGTTATGATTTTCACCTTTTTTGGTAAAAGTGAAAATCCTCTTCATATGCATTTCTCTCCCTTAGAAAAACAGGTACAGATGTAGATCTTTCATGAAAGCAAAGTGGTGGAAGGTGAACTTTTGAAAAGCAGAAGATATCTGTTTTACTATCCTCCATTTTACTCCTAAGAAAAATGAGGTACAAAAAGTAATTTGCCCAAGATCACACAGCTAGTGACTTGCCTAGCTGGGACTTCAATTGAGGCAGGCAGGTTCAGAATCCAGGAGCCATACCAACATGCTCAGTGGCCTGTCTTACTTTAAAATATATTTTTTTAACTAGACTTTGAATATAATGACAACGAGTATGCTACTAAACTCATAATGTTCAGAAGGCAATAGATACAATTTGCAAGGACTTATCAACTTTTCCACCACATAGGTTGATGGTTTCAAATTCAAATCTAAATAGCAGTAATTTGAAGGCTTCTGAAATCAACAGAAACAATACTTCCTAAAATGATGCTAAATGCCTTTAATTATATCCTCAAAATGATATTACTATATTAACACCCACTTAAATTTTTTTGGTTACTATTTCCAATATTCTGACCTGCTTGAGAAGCTGGCAGTGCACCTGGCAATGCATTTGGTAGCAGACCTCCTGAGGGAAGAAGGCCACTTAGATTTATTCCTGCAGGAGCTATGGCACCAGTGTTACAGCCCAGCATGGGGTTTGAACCACTCATCAAAGTCTGGGCTCCACTGTAGGAGAATAAAGACAAAGCTTTAAACTTGGACAAACGAATACAAAGCAAAAATAAACAAACCAGGTACTAAATAATCACAATTAGATAGTATTTCTCTGTCTTTGGTATCAATTCTATGAACAATTTCATTCTTATTTTACAAAGTGTTATTAGCAAGGTTGGCTAAAAATTAAGCAGCATGAATTTACCAAAGTTAAACATTAATCTAGTCAAAGGATTAAAAGGTGGTGACACAGAGGACCGAAATGTAAGCTGCTGCTCATGTGTCCTTAGTACAATTGATGTACTGCCTAAAATTGAAAATATGTATTTTTGAGTTTGTTTCTATCTGTACCTATTTTCTTTCAGTTTGAGTGATAAAACAAGTTATTTATTTCATAAATCAGATTTGTTTAGATAGGTGAGCTATACTTTAAAAAGCATCAGCACAGAAATGCAAACTTACCAAACAGGGCCAACTACATTGATGAAATTAAGTCCAGCAGAGTTAGCCATGACTTGGGTGGCCGTGGTTCCTGTCGTTATAGACGTTACCATGGTGGAAAGAGGAATGGTCGTTACAGGCATTGCCTGGCTCAGAGACCTTTGCTGCTGAGCAAACTGAGTTAACAAAGTGGGCTGAGGGGTGAAGCCTGAATCTTTGGGAGTAGGGGTGGCAGAAGGGGTGATAGGAGTTGAGCTCTGAGCATCAGGAGGGTGTGGGGTCGATGAAGGGGTTGGTGTAGGAGTAGATGGCTTAGGAGTTCCAGATCCTGCTCATTGAGAAAAATAAAAATGGCTAGTTTGTTATAAATGGCCAGTCCTTTTAAAATAAGGTTAATGGAATCTTACTTAGTACTGATAATTTGTTCCAGTTTTTTTTAAGCAGTAAACTGCAAGTGTTAATTTCTATACATGATACATGAGTGTTGCTACACTCAATTACAATTAAGGATGCAGTATATCACCTAACCCTCCTCCCCCATCAGATACTATTACAATAACAGTAAAAATATACATTTGTATTCTACCACAATACCCACTTAAGGTTAGTTTCTTGCATGCTGTATTTGTCCTAAACAGTCTAAAGGAACTTAAATCAATTTTTGTTATTTATGATGTCACATTGGAGGGCTTCATTTCAAAATATTGCTTATTTTCTGTTATAGTCTCAGATACACTCTGAATATATCCAATGAGTTACATATGGTTAACAATCATATTTGGCACCTAAATATACATGTGTATCTCCTAACACATCAAGTTATCCTGACAAATTTACAAAATGAAAAAAGAAAACAGGAATAAAGTATTTGATCGATAATACTGCATCTTTAACAGTAACTGTGTACTTCTGTTTAAATATAGGATGTATTGCAAATTTGTTGTGAATTAAGTATGCACAGTTAATAAAAATTAAAACAAAACAAAACAAAAACGAAAAACAAAAAAAACAAAAACCAAAAGCTCTTGAGGTGTTTTCTTTTTTAGCTTTCATGTCCTGCAGAAAGAAAGGAAAGAAATGTGAATGTCCAGAAGCTGTCATTCAACCCTGACTTAAAGTAACAACTGTGTGCAGTAGATTAACATAATCTATACCCACAACATAAGTAGTGTGAATAAGACGTTTAGAAAATTTATAAAAGTTTTTCTTTGTGCAAAACAAGAAGGCAGAAAAATTACACCTTTTGAGCTATCAAGATAGAGATGCTTACATCTAGTACGAAGACCACTCTATCACTGTGCAGTGCACTAAAACTTCCAGCACACGTCAATTACCTATTAAAAAATTCTAAAAAATCTGGAATGCTTTTTCTTTTTACAAACTGATACCTAAGTATCTCAGATATTTATTAATTGGAAGAAATTCTCCCCAACTAATGTTAGAAATTCTTTTATACTTTGTCTTGATGTCAAAAAAAATTTACTAAAAATTACAATTTGATCATCCCATTTTTAGAAACTGACAACCATGTATAAGAGGGTAGAAGTGTATTTAAAAAATCAGTTTTAAATGTACTGTACCATCACCTTTGAACTAGTTGGCCTGCTACAATTCAAAGGTAGGACTGCAGTGATATCTCTCAATTTTTTTTCTCTGTTACATCCATAATATACATAAAATGTGTAACGATCCTAGGATACACGAAAATGAAAGATAAAATGTGGAATCTTAATGTCACATCTAGTCAACAGATTATCTTTTTAAGAGATGTATAGGATGCAAGTCTTTAAGAAAAGTATACACAAAGTGTATACAGAAAAGCAAATTAAATCACAAGAAACATATAATACATACAATTGGTAAGAGAGCTGCCTGAAGCTTCTCACAACTTACACATTTGAGGTACAGAGTACATTCAGATTTCATTATTTCACTGGCAAAAAAAAGCTGTCTTAAGAAGCATGAATGCAAAAGCTTATTAAGATTTAATGAAAAGCTGAAGTTATGACTCACTTTGTGACGAGCTAGCAGGTGACAAGGCCGCGGGAGAAAGCATGCTAACTTGACTGAGATCCACAGATGACTTCCGAGACAGAGATGGTGGCTTAGAAGAAGGGGGAGGAGTTGGAGATTTAAGAAAGCTGCTTGCTTGTTGTGGAGTAAAATAGTTACCTAAAAGAGAAATAAAGAAGCTTTCTCCTAAGTATATAATTCAAAATCCTATGAATTATACAAATCAGAGACCATGAACACATGGTATTTCTTATTCTAGATCAGAGGATTAAGGAATGTAATACCTGAGGAACTAGTTCCTGAGCTTGAGGGAAGCTTGATGGGTGGAGGCCGATGCTTAACACCCTTACCCAACACTGAAGACTGAACGGACGCAGTCTCAGACTGTAAAGAGAAATACACATCCTTGTTAAAAATGAACAGTCCATCAGAAATTCCTACATGAAGATCTCTACATTAGTTCCTAGACAACCCACCTCCCCAAAAGGCAGCAGTTCTCGACACCACCCCCAAAGGCAGCGGTTCTCAACCTGTGGGTCTGGACTTCTTCGGGGGTTGAATGACCCTTTCACAGGGGTCACCTGATTTATAACAGTAGAAAAATTACAGTTATGAAGTAGCAGCGAAGATAATTTTATGGTTGGGGGGGGTCACCACAACATGAGGAAATGGCATTAGGAAGGTTGAGAACCACTGTCTGAGATGAAAGCACACAGTTTAAGACTCCAAAAAGCACTCTTTGAAAAGTGGCTTCAGATATAATAGATGTTGTAGAGACATGTTTTTCACATGAGAGCCAAGAAATAAATGAGTCAATATAAAGTATGAAAGAAAGCTTTTTGATAATTGTGTTGGGGGAAATAGTTTGAGGGAGAAGGGCAAGAAAAATAATTGTGGAAGCCAGGTGATGAGTACATAGGTGTGTTCACATTTTTCTCTCAACTCTGGCATATATTTAGAATTTTCTATTATAAAAAGTAAAATATCCAAAAAAAGTTTTAAAACACAAACCCCACCACCCCCCAACCCCCGTTCTTTATTTCCTTAAAGAATAAATAAATTTATTCTTTAAAGTTCCTCAGAATTCTAGAGAAATCATTAACTGGCTACAAAAGGTAGCCATGACCAAACATACTTCTGATTCTTTCCCTGGAGAATGCTGACTCAGACTGGCTGAGCCGCTGGAGCTGTGTGACATCTTGATGGGACATTTGGCTTCATTCTGGACCAATTCCTGGTACTGGTTTACCACCCTGGAGGATAAGTGAAGAAACAGATAAGGATGAACTTAACGGCTTTGAACAAAAATATAACCTAAAGTAAGTATCATTCTGCAATACAAATAATGCTATCAAAACTAACTCAAGAGTAGAATTAGGCAAGTGACTTATCTTTGTGGACAGTCTATGATTCTTTTCAATGTCAAATTAATCCTCAAAACATTTTTCAAATTAACTAAAGAGAGACTATGCATATCTTATTTTCTAATACAGAACTTATAGAAATTGCATAACTGAAAAGCAGCTAAATCACTCAATGACTTTCACTTAAGATTCGGATCAAGAAGTCATCTTCCTATGTTATGGTGGATAAGTTTTCTTCGTAAAAGTAAAGCTGTATTTTAAGTATTATTTCTTTAATGAAATCGTTCTCACGTGTTTATGAAAAACACTCTAGTTATTAAACATTAGGGAAATGGAATTATGTCTCTCCAAATCAAATATCATACCATGAAAATAACCATGCCTAGTCATTTCCATTTAAACATTCCCAAGAACTGTGAAATTTTAGCACTGGGATAAAAAATCTTATTTATAATTGTGGGTCATAAATATTAAATTGTTCATGTCTAATCAGTTAATCAGGAGCCCTGGTGGCTTACTGATTCCATGTTGGGTCAGCAGTCCCAAAGGTCAACAGTTCAAAACTACCAGTCTCACTCCTTAGGAGAAAGATGGAGTTGTCTACTTCCATAAAGAGTTAACAATCTCATCCTTGGAAACTCAGAGGCAGTTCTGTCCTGTCCTATATATAGAGTTGCTATGAGCAGACATTGACTTGATGGAGTGAGTTTACTCGTCAGGTTTTAACCAGTTAATCACCCAATTAAAATCAAGGTTTATGATTTCAAATAGAGAAAAGAGTTGAAAGTTTTTCATACACATTCAGGCCCAAAACAAAGAGAGTTTTACCTCTGAGCATCTGTCTTTGATCCAATGATGAACCTAAGATGGTAAAACAAAACAAAGCTTTAGGATCAGAGTTTATCTTAAAGACCCCTGGTGTTACTTTTCAAAGCTTTCATATTTTAGAGAAGGTAATTATTTTATCTTCTCTAAATTAATTTTAAATATAACAAAGCATCATGAGAAAAGTCTAAAACTAAACTTAAACATATGCATGCATTATGAAGTAATCATTTTAATGGCTGACTTAAAAATGAAAAGGACATTTCTTTTAGCACAAGACTTACACATCACGATAAAATCTGGGGTGAGTTACTAAGTGCTTTATACTCTGAAATGCCAGATCTATGGCCCAATCACCACTGTGTTATTGTGTGCAAGAGCTTGGCTCTTCCTCCCACTGTAACCTCTGATTCCAAAGCCATTATCGAAATCACCACAGTGGAACCTTAGACTATATTTCAGACAAGTTCCAAAAGAATGTTTATTATTGCTAATTCAAACGAAATGCTTTTAGCAAGTTTTTTTTTTTTGGGGGGGAGAGTTTGACACACAATACAATTTCTTAACATTTTAATATGAGCTTAGTTTGTTTATTTTTAATTACCAGTTTGAACGATCATCTGTGGAGGAACTGAAATTAAAAAACAAAATAAGGACCTTGGTTAATTTTGCTCAAACATCAGCTTTACAGTTATTAGAACATGTATGTCTCTTAATATGAAAGAGAAATCTAACAAGCCACACAGCATTTAGCCCTATAACGCCGAGCACGCCGTTTTCGTAACATTTAATTAAAACGTATATATTAATATATATGTTGATAACTATGAAAGTAAAGAATAAAAACAAACATTTCCCCCCCTGAAATTAAAAATTCAGGCGTTATAGGATGAGGCAGTGATTCCCAGAAGTAAGGCAAAACATCAAATTCCCTTTTTATCAAACACATTGATTCAGTTGGTGGGCTGGACTGGTGCTTTTCTACTGGAAGGAGAACACATGCCTCAAGCTCTAGGAAAGTAGTAGTTTTACTTAAAATGATCAGGGGTCATTTGTAGGGGATACCTTCCCTCTCCCCCAGAGCTAGGTAACCATATCTGACACCTCTGTACTCTGTACAACAGAAACTGCCTGCTCTGTTGCTATTTTTCTCCCATCACTTTTCCCTTAGGTATTGGTAAAGTCACTCTTTAAAAAAAGACATTGCACTGCCGTTCTATTGGATTTTTTGGTATGAAGCTTTATAAACAATTTAACACCCTCTTGGCCCGTGCCTTTTCTGCTCTCTTTTAATATTTTCTTCTTTTCAATAACGCATCAACTTGATTGGGAAACAGATGAAATTAAGAAGAAAACTGAAAAGTAGTACCCTACACTAAACATAAATAGCCCATGAGAGGTCAGCTCAATCACATGTATCCATAGAGCCAATGACCACATGACACTCCTTGTCTGTGACCTTATCCACAGCCCAGGAACATGAGGCATCTTCAATCGGCTTTACAACATCTAGAGATCTTGCCTTCCACTTAAATACTCACTTACAAAGAGGCTAACGTCATAGGTGGCTACCCACAAATACAGCAAGAAGGATCCTTTAAAGCAAGTATAGAAATAATCATCAAATAGATGCTTTAGAAAAAGTATTGCTTAAAATATTAAACTCTATGATTTAAGTTTCTTTACAAGTCTAACTGGAATACTTAACCAGCAAATGAATTCCCAAAGTGAAACTGACCCCTTAATGTGTTAACAGATGTTGTTAAGTAAAAACTAACGTGCCTTACTATGACAATAACATGCACTCAACAAAACTTACTGGGATGGAGACATCTGGCTATCATTGTCATCATTATCTTTACATGGCTGTATTTTACCATAGTAAAGTGGATCACCAACTGACTGTATAATGGTCAACTTTGTTTTCTGATACTGATTACCAGCTTCACATTCAAATACATAGTCATCTTTAACCTCCTAAAAAGATAGAACATTCAAAATAAATACCTTTTCAAATAAATTAATAATCATACTGAACAAAAACCAGGAAATAAATGACGAGCCACATCTGGAAGTAGGAAGGAACATGGCAAGTAGGCTACAGAGTGGTTAACTGCCTAAGAAAAGGTAGCACAGGATCCTTTGATACATGGTTACTTCAGGAATGAGCTAGTTTCTGGGTAGGGCAAACCATTACTACTTCTGGCTGCTAAGCAAAAGGCTGGTAGTTTGAGACCATCTGGATTCTAGAAGCACTTAACAAAAAAAGGCCTGATGGTCTACTTTAAAAAATCAGCTTCTGGACACAGACGTAGCACAAGGTTCTATTTTGACACACATGGTGACACCATGAGTTACCAACTGTTTTTGCTGGCATTTTTTCCATGGGGCATGAGTTCTAACAGTTTTGGTTAACCAGGTTTTATGAAAAAATATAGCAAAATGCCACATTCTGGACATAGGAATGGAAACTATTAACTAATACCAGAAGGATAAAACCTTCTAAAGCAGTTCTATTAGTCACAAGTTTTTTGTTAACACATATACAAACATTTGCTAGTCATTTCATTTCCTTCAAACAATGGAACAGAAACCTAGTTTCCTTCCCCCCATCCTGCTCCCATGGTGATCCCACAACTGTGGCATAGGGGTTCCAGGCTGCAGCCCTTTAGAACCAGCTCACCAGGCCTTTCTTTTGAGGTGCCTATGTGGGGTCAAACTGCTAATTAACCGTTTAGTTAGAAATGGAAACCTAATTGTATGTGCCTTCTAGGGACCTCTACTTTGAGAAGAGATTACTGCAATTACATTTCTACTGAGAGATAGATATCTTTATAAAACGAATCACTAATTTAAAAGAGGAAAAAACTCTTCAGTACTTATATGCAACTAAAAGTAAAAATTTATGAAGGCTGGTCTTTAAAATGGAGACTATGGCATTATAAAGAAAGAAAACGTGAATTGCCTTTTTGTAATTAATTAAATTCTTCAAAAAAGTACTCTAAAGACTGTCTTAAACTACAAGCAACTACACTTATGTTTAATAAATATGAATCAGAGATTAGAAACAGTGTTACCAGACAGGGAACCTGGAAATAATTACTTACCTGGGCGGGCCATACTATCGGTTGTGAGTCGTCAGTTTTGATACATGTTTCTACTTTAGCATATTTATCTACCTGGATGGTCAAATTAAGAGACAACAGATTATAATGGGATATGCATTCTGATAAAAAATGAGAATGTAACTACACCAACAATGCAACATCGTTTTCATCAGGAAGGTTCTTGAGTCACTAGCACCAGCAGCTACTTAAGGCAGTGGTCTAACTCTCCGGGTGTGTCTGTGTGATATAATTGGCTTTAAAACTTATCAAAGTTGGCATCCCCTTAGTGGTTAAACAAACATAATGAACACAGCTGTTTTCCTAGGCATTGCCTCTTCTTTTTAGTTCCTAAATTGACACCGCATTTGTTTTTTATAGCCCTTTAGGAAAACTAAGAGAGGATATAGGGGTAAAAGGGATTTTCGTATAGAGGGGGTAAAAAGAACCCCCCAAGTGCCGGATCCTTTCCCTTTGGCTTAGTTATGTTACAAGAGGAACTGTCATATTATAAACTCATTGGGTCGCAAACCCTTTGGGGGTCAAACAACCCTTTCACAGAGGTCACCCGATTCATAACAGTAGCAAAATTACAGTTATGAAGTAGCAACAAAAATGTTATGGTTGGGGGTCACCACAACCTGAGGAACTGTATTAAGGGGTCGCAGCATTAGGAAGGTTGAAAACCACTGCTCTACAGGCTATCTGAAGCTGTAAATCTTAAAGGAGCAGATCTTTTTCCAGGAGAGTGGCTGATGGGTTTGAACTGCTCATCTTGTGGTTAGGATTCCACTTATTTGATAGCACCACCAGGGATTCTAGTTGGGACAAATCAGGAAGATGACTGAGGAAGTTACAGTATGAAAACTGATAAAACTTTTGTAACATTTTGCCATTTTCTAGTCCAAGTAGGACCATGAGTATGTGGATCAAATGTTATCACTTTCCCGAGTCTAGAATAACAGACTGAAAGGAGAATTTCCATGGCCCTTCTCAGGAGACCCTCAGATAGTAGGCTGGTCTGAGGTTGTCTTGAAATGTATGTACAGTATTTAATAGGTATCCTGGTGATTCTTCAGATCAAGTTTGACTGAGAAAGGTGACATTCAGGCCTTGTTCCTCACAATGGAAGCCCAACACCTGTACCACATGGAAGCTCAACACAAGTACAGCATCTGAGGCCTGCATCCATAGCTGATGAACTGCACCCTGCAATGCCACAAGCTCCCAGGTGCTTTGCTCGTATATGAATAGCTTGGAAACACTGCTTTGGATATTAACTGGTCCTTGAAAGCTAAATCCCACCATTCAGTAATTACATTAAACCAAATGTACAAATCTTGTTCCTTGAGGAGTATTTAAACTACTAAAAAGATATTTCTTTCTTCTTTCAGCTGCAGATACATTCCTACTTCACTTATTTCTGGTTTTGTGCTTTCACAATGTCGGTTTTCCTCCCAACAGGCAGGACGTTGAGTAAGGGGACCTGGTGGTAACGCTCCACTGCTGACCTTTGGTTGCTGAACAAAAGGCTGGCAGTTTGAACTCCCTAGTTGTTCTGAAGGAGCAATACGTGGCAGTTTGCTTTCATAAAGGTTACCCACTGCTACCAAGTAGATTCTGACTCATAATGATCCTACAGAACAGAGTAGAAGTGCTTACCAAGGGTGTTCAAGGTTGCATAATTTTACAGGCAGCATACTGCCTCATTTTCTCCATAGTGGGGTTGCTGACCTTGTTGTACTTAGCAGCCCAACTTAAACAGCCCAGTTCACCACCACGGCAACTTACAGGCCAGGAAACCAACAAAGCAGTTCTACTCTTATGCTGCAAGGTTGTTTTGAGTCAGAATCAATTTGATGGCAATGGGTTTATTTGGAATACAGAAAAGAACAGTTCAGTGTGCCAGCCTGTGAAGGAAGCCAAAGAAGAGCAAGCATCTGTTAGAATAACGAGGTGGTTTGAGTGCAGTGGGGTCACAGCTAATGACCACAGAGTAAACATTTGTAAACAGTGGACAGTAGAAAAAAAACAGTAAAAATACGGGATTTCTCAACCAAACCTCCCTTGTCTATACTCATCTATAGTTTGTGGGCATTTAGTTTTACCATTTACTGCTGATGGACATGCAAAGAGTGCATCTTGCCTACTGCTGAAATATTAACTTTTAATTATTTTTAAAACAATTAAAATGAGAATCATTTCATGAGTGTTAAGTACTATATACTATATTTTTTCACATTAAAAACATTTGTTTTTACTAGCCCTCCGTTAATCACAAGATCAAATTCTGGGGCTAAATTCATTACCCAACTTAAAAAGAAAGGAAAAAAAAAAAACAGTTTCTAAAAATAAACAGTTGACATTTAAAATTTTATAAAGACGTCAACTGTCTCTGGCTCTACTTCCCCCAAAACATAACCAACCATATCATGTAAACGTGGGAGCTTTACATAATAGACAAGTAATTCATAGGTTTACTTACATCTACTTCAGAAGGTATGCTCAAATTATTGGGATTCTGTTTCCACATATCTACGCACTGAAAAACAAAACCATTATAAATGCTCTGAAAATTCAAAACAAGGCAAAAGACTTTTGCCATACGAATAAGCTTCACTTAAAAGCAGATACTTACATTTCCTGCTTTAGAGATTTTGAGGTCATAATGCTGACCGGCTTTCCTCTCTTTTCTTTTTTGTAAGAAATCAAGTAATTTCAGCTGAGGAGGAGGTGCACAATGAGACAGATCTTGCTGCCGATTCAGAGAGGACCTAGAATATCTCTTGAAACACCTAAAATAATTAAGAGATTTGAACTAAACAAAACTTAACAAGGAAACTCATACTATGTTGCTTTAACCAGTGAGCACTGACTATTTAATACAACCACATACATTTATAGACCATTATTACCACATGGCCAGACACTCATTGTTATCGATTCAATGCCGACTCAAAACGACCCGCTAGGACAGGGCAGAAATGTCCCTGTGAGTTTCCAAGACTATAACTTTTTATAGGAGTAGAAAGTCCCATCTGTCTCCTTTGGAGCTGCTGGTGGTTTCAAACTGCTGTCCTTGTGGATCCCAGTCCAACATGTAACCACTTCGCAGCCAGCTATCTTTTATAGCTGCTGAGTCTATGATTTTTTTTCTGGTGTTTTAGCTAAGATGTTGTGGTAATTAGTACTTGTAAACCAGTTTAAATAACTTTTTGGAAAGCAAAGTAGTAAAGGGAGAAAAATTGAATAAGGCTTTCTGCTCAGTTATTAATAATGCTATAACCAATACTAAAATCAAACAGTTATAAAACAATTTTATTAGTAGTATTCATATAATGAAAGAAATACTCATTCAGGCAACTTAGGAGTTTTATTTACCAAATACTACTCTATAACTGAAACTGCTAATAAGCACTACTAAGGCTTGGTACAGTGGTGCTCCACGGGTGAACATGTGATGTACTCCCCTGGGGGGACACAAACCCTAGTGATGCCACTGAAGAGAAGGAACTGAAGAGATGAGTATAGGGAAAAACAAAAATGAGGTTTTAAAAAGTGCTGGGGCGAGAACAAGAACTCATTTTGTTTCAATAACAGAAAAGGGTAGGTGTTTTAGAGCATGAGGGTCCACACTGAACCAGGTACCTTTCAAGTCATGACACAGGTTTAAGGGATGCCTTTAAGAGAATCTGAGCGAGGGGTGGCACAATCTGGTTTGTAGTTTTGGAAAAATAACTTTGGTTGCTTATGTGGAAAACAGGCTGGAAGGAAGCAAAACTGGAAGCAGAGCATCAGTTAGTAGGTTTTTAGAAATGCCAAAATGAAGATGGTGGTAGTTTGGATGAAGGAATTGGCAGTAGGGATGGAGAGACTTTATAGGAGCCCCACATACAGACTTCCTTTACTCTTTCTAAAGCCATACCTTTCCTCAGTATAGAGTAAATGATGAAATTCAGAAAACAAATGGGTGTTTTGAGCCCTTTCAGAATTGAAGAAAATTAAAGTGGACAAACCAAATAATTAAAGATAATTTATGATTAAATCAACTACAACTGTAGTCCCAAATTAATACTTAATACTTTGATAAATAGAAAAGAAAGCTAAATTATGACCATACTATAAAAACATATTTAGTTATAAACTGATTTCTAAAACTTGTTATTTTTCCAAATCTATAAAACAATTATGATTTCTGTTAAAGGAAGATTTCATCATATTCCTTCTGTCTTACTTCCCTTCTTAGTCTTTGTGGAATTCTCTCAGGTGAATAGATGATAAATTTACAGGGAGTTTGCTCTTTAGAAGACTGACAAGTATGATAATTTCAATATCAAGTGAAGATTTCAAAAATTACAATATTCATGGAATAAAATATTACACAAAACTATTTTAAAAAGAGAACAATGTCTACTTTGGAAGGAATAAACCAAAACAAAGCTATTGTTGAAAAAAACATTTAAAACTATGTGTCAAAGACGGCACTGTTATGTTCGCCTTCCTACAAAGGCAATTACCGTTTCAGTGGGCGAGTGTTCATTTTCTGCTTGTTATAGAGCAGTCTGTTGGCAGTGCAGGCTACTGCTACTGAAGGGTCAAGACACAGTGGTTCAGCTGTAGCTAAGATCAGTTGGCTCTCAAGTAAAAGTTTATCTTCCTGAAATGTATAACAGGATATCAAGACCAGATTTAAGAGCTTTGAATATAAACTAACAAATACACCTTCCAGTAATAATCCTTAGAATTTTATTAAAGAAAATTGTAAAAATAACATAGTCCAAAAGTTCCAATTTTACAATGAAACCTTACAAACTTGACTGCATAAAGAAACTTCTACAGAAAATTGAATACATGCAATGTATAAAGCGGCCAAACAGTAAGAGTAGAAACAAACAGTAAAAACTATTCATTAACTATTTACTGAGCACGTTCTACGCATTAGACCAGGGGTCCTCAAACTATGACCCACGGGCCACGAGCGGGCTGCTGAGGACATTTATCCTGCCTGCCGGGTGTTTTTGCCCCGTTTGCTTTTTCACTTCAAAATAAGATATGTGCAGTGTGCATAGGAATTTGTTCATAGGTTTTTTTTAAAAACTGTAGTCCGGCCCTCCAACGGTCTGAGGGACAGTGAACTGGCCCCCTGCTTAAAAATTTTGAGGACCCCTGTATTAGACACTCACTATTCTACACATTAGGGATATAAAACAGTGAGCAAAATTGTCTATCCTCAAAATAGTGCTCTTAATTTTCTACTTAAAATAAAAAAAGGACTTAAGCCCAGTAGCTATGTTCATGATGGATCACAGCAACTTTCAATAATTGAGAAATAATGGTCACATTCTACATTCAGCCAACTGTTACAGATTAGAAAAGCCTTTAACATTAATACTTGCAAATTTGATATAATGAATTCCAAAATATGCACAGAGCTTACCGATATTCTGTTACTTTACTAAATGTCATTATTTTGCTTAACCCATGATATAGTTTAATAATTAGTTTAAATTCTAAATATTTTGTGATTTCGGTGAAAGTTTTACACTGAGGTTTCTGCTCCCATTGAAGACTCTATGTAAGGGAGTACCCCCCAAAAACGGAATTGTGCTGGGCGAAGCAGAGCTTTCCCAGTTCCCATTTTTCCCACTATGTGAGCATTGAGCAATTCGCTCTGAGTTAGTGCACCCAGTGGGAAGTGAGTTTTTTGTAATAGCAGTTTCACTTGAACTTCATTTTTTGTGATGACCGATTTAAGAGAACAGCATGGGGCTGTGAAATTTTGTTTCCTGCTTGGGAAAAATGCCACAGAAACTGTTGTGATGTTGAACACAGCTTACACCACCACCACTATGGGAAAAACTCAAGTGTATGAGTGGTTTTCTTGTTTCAAAAAAGATGAAATGTCGACTGATGACAAACCTTGATCTGGACATGTCAACTTCCTGAATGGAAGAAAATGTCAACAAAGTTCATGCACTTGTGCTTGAAGACTGATGATGGGCCACTGAAGAGATAAGTAAGTTATCTGGACTATCTTGAAGCTCCGTTCAGCCAATTTTAATGGAACATTTGGGAATGAGAAGGATCATTGCGATATTTGTGCCTCGGGTTCTGACTGACCAGGAAAAAGAGCATCGAGTAGAAACTTGCCGTGTTTTGAAAGAACAGCTCCGAAGTGACCCAGACTTTTCCCCGAGGTCATACTGGGGAGAGACATGGTGCTATTCTTACAACCCTGAAAGCAAACATCAATCAAGCCAGTGGAAGATGCCATCGTCACCTCGCCCCCAAAAAGCTCAAGTGAAATCAAAGATCAAGATAATGCTCATTTTTTTGAGGTGAGGGGGGAATAGTGCTTTTGGAGTTCATTCCACCAAATCAGACTCTTAATCAAGTTTTCTATTTAGAGGTTTAGGAAAGATTGCACATAACGGTGTGAGACAAAAAAGGCCTCATTTGTGGCAGGCGGGGGACTGTGTTTGCCACTATGACAGTGCATCTGCTCACACTGCCAGTTTTTGGCAAAAAACAGCATGCCTCCTTTGCCCCACATTCCTTACTCACTTGACCTTGCTCCCTGCAACTTCTTTTTATTTCTGTGAATAAGAAGGGGCATGAAAGGACAGAGATTGGAAGACTTAGAAGAGATTAAAAAAAAAAAACAAAGACGGAGGTGCTGTCAAAGCCATCCAAACAGACGAATTTGGAAAATGTTTCCATGAATGGAATCAGATTTGACAAATGGATTAAGTGTAATCGAGAGTATTTTGAAGGTGATAAGGTTGTTGTTTTGTAAAAAAAAATTTAAATACATAACTTAGAGGTAAAAAAGAAATTCCGTTTTTTGGGGTACCCCCCGTTTGCTGTTTATTACAGGTTACATTCTTCACAAAGCATGAACAGTCTCAGTATTTTCATTCTGGTTGTTCCATAGACAACTAAATTCCTAAAAGTAAAATATATCAATTAGTATTCCCGAATAAAAATTTTTGGGAAAAAAATGGCCTCGTTCAATGTTTTCTTCAACCTTCTATTGCGGAAACATTTTACACATACACAAAGTATAGGTAAAAGTATAATTTACCCCCATGTACCCAACATTCAATTTAACTGCTACTCCTAGACTTTTTCGTGTTGCTTGTTTTGTTAGGTTAATTTAAAATGCTCCCCAAATATTATTATTACTATACCTTGAAAAATACCCCATGATGCACTAAGAAACTTTAGTATACAGTTCAGATTAAAATCTGCCGCCCCAGCATGTGTATTATAGTTTTAAACTCTAAACTCAAACAAGGCGTTCACATTGCATTTCTTTATTTTATCCCTCAAATATCTTCTTATCTGGTCACTATTACCTCAATCCCATCTTTTCCTCTGTCAATGATTGTTGGATTTGGACAACTGCTTCCTCATGGCATCTTTTAATCGGATCTTTCCTTCCTCACAAACATTTCCTTAGATCTAGAGGCTGGATTTAACTCAGGTGTTTTTTAAAAGACAATAATTCCTTACAGGTATTACAATATGCTTTCTAGTGCATAAGCAGTGATAAGCAAGTTTAGTCATAATGTCCACATTACAAAAATTCCTTCTTGGAGAGAAGGGAAAGAGCTTTTGGTTTAATGGTTTCCAGATCTATGTTTACCTTTAGCATTTTATTAATAAGAGTACCATATTGATCATTTAAATTCTCAATTATCAGTCTTTTTTCAGTCTTTAGCTGGAACTTTTCTTAAGTATATTTCCTAAGTTACTACTTGATTAACTAAAATATGGGCCACACTGTATTTCATACTGTACTATACAGTATAAGAATAGGAACATATTTACAGTATAAAATGTACAAAGTATGTTACAATAGGAAGGTAAAATAAATCCCATATTCTCCTAAGTTTCCAAAGGAATTAGTTTCTCAGTAATCACTAAAAACAGACGATGAATTACTTTTAAATATTTTCTCAAAATCTTTTAATCTTTTTGTAAAGGAAAAAATTATAGCCCTAATCAAAACAGACCACTTGATACTTAATAAACTTAATTTTTATATTTCACTTTAGTTGTTTCAGTATTTCAATATTCTCAGTATTTCAGTTCTCACTTCCACATTGATGTTTTCTTTGACTTAATAATTACTACTCTAAGCAGCAGAGCACTACACATAAATTAGTGAATCAGAAGTGCAGGGTTAAATGTCCCTTTGTAGGGGAATGAGAGGCCCCCTAATGCCAAGGCAAACAGCATGAGTGACAGAGATAGATAAGGCCTGTGTTAGCATCCTGTGATAGGAAATCAGGATCTAGATGGGTTTATGGTGCACCAAAAGCATCTCTCTTTTGTTTGGGAGATGACACAAGCAGTAGCTTTCACACTGAGAACATCAGGCCAGTCTGGTGCTACTTCCCTGGGATTGTAGTTCTTAGAGAAATCATTGCCATGTGAAGTTGGACAATGAATAAGGAAGACTGAATAAGAAGCCTCAATGGCACACAACAACATCATTGTAAAGAGACACAACAACAAAAGGAACAGCAACAACATTTATGAAGAGACCCTGGACTCTAAAGCTCATAAAGGAATTCCAGATAATTTTTCAAGAAAGGTGTCCAACTTTATCTGGTAAACATAAATCTGTCTCGAAAGTGTCTTTTGCATAACATAATGACGATCAGGGTTTCATCATTCTGAATTTGCCTGTGTGGGATTAAAAAACAAAACCAACTAACCTGGGTCCATTTATGGTTATCACTTGTTATTGAATGCACATCACAGATTAAAGTCTAGAAAACAAAACAAAAATATAAGCATGGTAATGTAAAGGCAAACAAACAGGAGTTAAAATAAAACTACAACTGAAGTATAAAGTAATACTTGTTAAGCTTTTCTTACCTGCATTGTTGGTCGTAGAAGAATATGCCTACTTTGGTAACCAGGAGATTTCATATTGCTGGACTGCCTGTAGTCACGTATTTCTGCTATGACACATCCACAATGAAATATATTAACCTGTTGTGAGTGAAAACAATTTTGAAAGCCGATGCAGGAGGATTTAGGTAAGAGTCCATGCTCTTTCCAATCTGATACAATATTTCTGGCTTTTCACGTATGCTTCAATTGAAGTGATAACATTCCATTAAAGTACTGCTTTCTAGTCCTTTCTCTAAGGCATTCTGGTGGCACAATGCCTGAGGGATCAGCTGTGAATGGTAACGTCAGTGGCTCAAACCCATCAGTTGCTCTGCTGGAGAAAGAAGCAGCTGCCTGCTTCTGCAAAAACTTACC